>NW_024081628.1:120902-253800 GCF_003009895.1 Hyaena hyaena | reverse complement strand
TGGTATCTCTTGGTCTCTCTTGTTGGGATCTTGGTTATTTTATTTTCCTATTCGTAGTGATATTTGATACTCTCCACCTTGTGTACTCTAGCTTGTTTCTTGAGGTAGCCGTTAGAAGGCTCTCTCAGTGGATTCTGCGTCCTTTTTCTCCTAATCTCTCAGGTTTTGTAAGGTTTCCAATGGCTTCAGATCTTTTCTGTGTGATGTATGGGCACGAGTGCAAGTATGGAGCTCCTTACTTCTCCGCCATCTTGCCCCCTCCTGGGCTTTTTGCTTCTAACAGCCTTCCCAATATCCCACTTTCTCTATAAAAGAGCCACCCTTTCTTTGGTTCTGTGGATTTTCCTATGGTTTTGCTGTAGCTTCCTGGTCCTTGATTGCAATTCACTGCTATGCCCAAATAAACCCGTCTTTTGCCTGTAAAATAAACCAGCGGTTTTATTTTTTAAGGTTAACAATCTGCATGGGTTCACTTTGGAAGGGAGTCAGAGAGCTTTGTCATTCTGTCACTGCTTCCTTCTTTTTTATTAAAAAAATTTCTTTAATGTTTATTTTTGATAGAGAGAGAGCAAGCAGGGGAAGGGCAGAGAGAGAGGGAGACACAGAATCCAAAGCAGGCTCCAGGCTCTGAGCTGTCAGCACAGAGCCTGATGCAGGGCTCAAACTCAAAAACTATGAGATCATGACCAGAACCAAAGGTGGATACTTAACCGACTGAGCCACCCAGGTGCTCCTATCTCTTTTTCCTTCTCTAGATTGGCTTGCAAGGACTCTGCTGCCTGCCACCATGGGAACACAGTTAAAAGGAGCAAGAGACAGTCATCTGAGAGTGTGCATAGGAGCTAGAGTCGGCCTCTTGGTAACTAAAAGTTTTAATAAAATATTTCTCCAGATCTGCACTAATTACTAGCTTAGGACTTTACTAGACCAAGATGGTATGTTTTACCAGCCTCTTTTATTTTGTACTAAGTAACTTCATCAGAGAAACAAATGTTGATCATAATGTAGTTGGGTGTAAATCAATGTATAGCCCTACCCTTGTTTTGAAAGCTCTAATGTTCAACTGAAAATTCCTCTAAAAAATAGTCCAAAGACTCCAGTCTCTCTGTAGGCCAGAGCTAAAGCGTGGTGCCACTGTGTTAGGCTTCAGATAATGTTTTGGTGAAAGACAGGGACTCTCTTTAGCCTGGGGCCTTGCCCTCCCTGAAGGTTATTAGCCTTTTACATCTGTTACAAGAAGCCAGAGGTAGGAGACGACTGCTTTCTGGACTCAACGGGTTGAGATACCTGCTAATCCTAATCGTGCCTCATACAGAACCCACCTCCCATTCCCTAGTTGACCTGAGGTACAAACCACACTTGCCCTGAGACTGAAACTGAAGAAGAGCCATCAATGCTGCCATTTGCAGGGTTCTGCCCTCATAACCAGTTCCTCGCTGGGGGTGCTTAGGGCATACATATGCTACTAAGTAGCATCTTATGAGCTGCTGAAGGTAGGGCAGGGCAGAGGACCCGACAGTATTTACCACTTCAGCACAGAAATCATTATATCACATGGTATAGACCTTATCCCATTGTGATGAGCCAATTGATATGTGTAGATATTTATATCTGACTCATTAAATGTTATTCACGTTGGTTTGTTTTGCTAACATTCTCACTTTATCCCTGAAAATCCTCAACCACCAGTGGTTCTTTCATATAATAAAGACTTTCTGTGATGGCTTGAGGCCATTTATCTCCTTCTTCTATGCATTGTCAGAGCAGTTCAGAGAAATCAAAATTAAATAAAGAGGAAAGTCAGAGTGCCTCTAGGGGGAAGGAGAGTGGGGGGAAAGTGTCCATAGATGAGGCAAAGCTAGCGTCTTTAGAAAATTAGAAATGTCTAGTGGGTAATATATAAAATGTTTGCTGCAGATGTGGTGGAAACTCCCTCTACTATCTCTCCCATAAAATCTTCAGCAAAATATACGGTACTAACTAACAGTTTTGTGTGAATGGAATATTTCAGAGTATGTGAAGATGTGCTACATTCCATGTTGTGGTAGACGTAAAGAAAACATGACAGCACTCTTGGGCACAGAGACTGGAGGACAGGTGCCCCCCACCCACCAGGTGTATTTGCCCAGGTGGTGCGCTGTTTGGGGAATTGTTACTCACATTGTAATATAGGCAAATGCTGTCATCTAAAGTAGTGATGTTCTCAATCTGCACAGCCATTCCTGGTAGCCTTAAATTCAGGGTCGGCTGATAGGTAGACTATGCTTTTTTTTTTTTTTTTTTAAATATCTGCACATTTATAGAGCATTTCCTGTGTATATGGCTAGGATTTTATTCTTGCTTTCTGCTTTAGGGAAGGCAAAATTAAATGTAAAGATAAAAATGTAAAGTGACCCATGCTGAATGTCACATGAATAATGCTGAAAACTCTTCTCAGAAATACTAGTGCTGAGAGATGCTTTGTGAAAAATGTCCTGAGGCCAGTTAGGTTGGGGAAACTCTCATATTACGTCTTTTCCTTGGAGATTCTATATGTATATAGCATATTAAAGGTTCCTGGACAATAAAATCTGCATATCTTGTTAGCCCAGAGTTTCCTATCTATTTCAACATAGAACACATTTTGGTGTAACATCTATTACTTTCCAAGAAAATGGGGGAGATCTTGTTGTAGAAGGTGCATGCAGAGGATTTAAGGATGGAAGGAATCACTCAGGGCTGGGATTCCTGTTCTATGGAAGCATCTCAGGGACGCACAGGAAAAGCAGCACAGCCTTATGAGATAGCAACATGCAGGTGAACAGAACCAGGCTGGAGAAAGAATACCCAGGAGTCATGACAGCAAAGCAGGAAGCAGGAACACACAGGGGGTTTAGAGACCTTTGAGCCTTCACTTTTGGGAAGAGTCCAGGAAAAAAAGATTTTGAGAGTCTTTAAAACATTTTTTTCTTAGAGTTTATTTATTTATTTTGAGAGAAACAGAGAGGGTGCAAGCGGAGGAGGGACAGAAAGAGAGAGAGCCCCAAGCAGGCTCCACACTGTCACTGCAGAGCCTGATGTGGGGCTTGAACTCACAACACTATGAGATCATGAACTGAGCTAAAATCAAGAGTCAGACGCTTAGCCAACAGAGCCACCCAGGCACACCAAGATTTTTAGAGTCTTAAATGTCAGGCTACAGCTTTAACTTCATTCTGTGTATCACATAAAATAAAGGGTTATTTTTGTAAAAGTTCTTGCATGGAAAATTGCCATGTACCAAGCAAATTACAAGGATGTTAGAGGTGTTAAAGTAATTAAACAAGGAGACCTTCAGACTGAGGTGGGCTCTAACGTAATGCTTTGGTGGCTGGTCTGCACAGGCAAACCAAGATCTAAGCCTGTAATTGCTTCAAGGTCATGAAATCAAAACGCTAAGCACGACCACTCACAAACAGCCAAATAGGCTTCAAGTTACAGCTGATCAATAATTTCCTTCTTCTGCCTTTTCTCCTTTGGTTCCCGTGGGGGAACACTCCTAATAGCTTCTGGTGTGGCAATGCCTGATTCAAATTGATCTGTGTTCAGATAAACTCTTAAAAATTTTTATATGCCTCAGCTTATCTTTTGACAGAGGAGAAAGGCTGTTTGTACAGAGGAGAGAGGTTAGAAGCCCAAGAACCAGATGAGGAGACCTGGGCCAGGGGAGTGGCTCCAGTGAGTGGACAGTAAGGGAGATGAGAAGAACCTAGCAGAGAGAGAGAATCAACTGGCTGCAGTGGCTGTGGTAATGGTAGTGAGTGGGTGGGGGAGGGGGTAAGGGGGTTACCACAAATGATGCCTGGGGTGGCCCCAGTAGCAAAAACAGGGAAACAGGAGGGCAGGCAGATCTGAGAGGGGCAGGGCAAGTTTCACTCTGGCCTTTGATTCAAGGTCAGTGGGTTAATATGCGACTGGCACAGCCGCAGTTTCCTGTTCCTTCCTGACCACATGAATGTGAGACTTGGCCACAACTATACTTGCTTTTGCAGTGCAGAGAACTGTTCAAATTGAAGTTATATATGATCATGTCCAAGCTGACTATAACCAAGATCGAAGACATTCAGAATCCTTCCTCTAATCAAACTCTCTTATCTTTCCCTAGCAATGCTACCCTCCGATTTTTGAGCACCCACTGTGTGCCTGGCATAAACTGGATGTTTTACATACATTCTCTTTTCATTTTCACAACAGCCATATAAGGCAGACTTTATTAATTTCATTTTTTTTCAAAAAATGAAACTTAATAAGCTTTGGTTAACTCAGAGTTCCCAAATTTATTTGTATTGGAAATCTAAGGCTCAGAGAGGTAAAATATATTATCCATGATCACACAGCCAGGATTTGAGCCCATTTTTGACAGGGATTCCAAGTTCTGCGCTATTTCCAGCATATTTCCTGACTCTTACTGGAAATACTCATCTCATCCTGATGTTCTTTCTCCTTTTAGACTATAATCTACATTCTTGCTTCACGTATTTCAATCATTTACTGTTCCAAATAGCAGCTCAAAATCAACCACCTCACATACATTTTTTGGTTCTCACTTTCCCCATCCTCAGTCCTGCTTAACTCTTATCTGATTTTGTATTTGTGGTCCAATAATGTCAGGTTCTACTAAATAACATCTTACTACAATAGACAGTAAAGCCTTCTGAAGCTAGAGGATTTATTCAGCCCCTAAAACACTAACTTGGGAGCCCAGGTAGGTGTTGTTGGTAGGCAAAAGCAGCTAGAGATGCTCAAAGAAGAACCCAGTCCTATGAAGACGTAGCCAGACCTTTCAGGGATCAGGCCAGGACATAGGCACCAGTTTTAGCTGTGGACCAAGAGTGATGCTAAATGAGTCTACAGGGCACACTTGGGATCTATAAATTCACACATGGGGCTCATGAACTTGTGTTAAAACATCCCCCCCGCAAGTAATTTTGATGGAAAACAGAAAAGACCAGATTCCTAAGAATATGGTTCCTCTCAGAGGTTCATAGAGACTAAAACACTCAAATCACTTTCATTATCTTAGTTATTTGTAAGACTTAGGGGAAAAAAAAAGAGAAGCAATAGATGAGTAAATTGTTAGAAAAAGTTTAGAGTCCCAACCTAGTAATGAAGGGGAGGGGCTTAATTACTCTAAAAATTCTAAGGTAAGGAAAGCTATTGAACTTAACCACGATACTTATTTGTGATCTTCCTTGCAACCAAAGGGTAAAAAGGACTACACGACTAGATTAACTGGCCAGGAATTAAAAGGAGCATGCCAAGTTCATTTGCAGAGAGGTCATTTTAACCATGAATCTGCTTACAAATTTTTGTCTGTCTTATTTTTACCAAGACATGTGAATTTGAGAGTTCCTCAAGCTCTGACTGCAGGCTCTTTGCTTACAAACTTCTCTGCCACTTATCCGTTGCCAAGTTAAATTCTCTGAACGCATGCAGATCTTCACTGTCTTTGTCTATGCCGCTTCTTAGCCTGCACTCATTCCTGCTGACTAAATGGTATCCATTTTTCCTGATGCAAATCAGATAGGCCCCTCCCAAACTGGCAATGATACAGGTAATCACAGAATTGGATAATATTTACAAAGCTCTTATGTGCCAGGCTTTGTGAGAGTCAGGTGTTAACTCATTTAACATTTACCCTACAAGGCAGGTACTGTTATCACCCCCATGGCACAGGTGAGGACACTGAGTCTTGGACAGGTCATGTAACTGGCCTGAGATCCTACTGCTAAATCGCACTGATCCCAACCTGTGCTTCCCAGCCTCCCGTCCTCGGATCCTCTATAGAATTCTGTTTGTAATTCTGATTTGCCACTTACCCTCTGCTTTATACTCATGCTATTTATGTATTTACTCTATCTTTATTAGCGTGAAAGCACCTTGAGTACAGGAATAGTTTCTGATTTATCTTTATATCTTTCTTGGATTGTAGCATAATTTATGTACATGAGTGTGTGTGTATGTATATATATAATACATATATATATAACATATGTGTGCATGTATATCATATATATATTAGGCTCCCAGTAATTTTTTTTGTAAAAATAAATGAATCTTAAAAAGACCTCCTAATGGAGTAGGCAGCCATTTGCTTTATTAATTTGTATTCTAATTGTGAGGCAGGTTTGGTTCTTAACTGAGTCAGCATCCTACCGATGGACCATCAGGATCAGAATACCTGGGTGCTTATCAGTGAGGCAGAGTCCCAGGCCCACCTCCAGACTGCCGGGATCAACATCTGAAGTTTAACAAGATCCCCAGGTGGTTCCTATGCACGTTCAAGGTTGAGAAGCCCTGCTACAGACCCTATTTCTGCTGGGGTCTGAGATGAATTCTAGATCATCATGAAAATGACAAAATGAAGGAGTCATTCCAGAATTACCAAGGGTTCTGGGTTAAAAATTTGCCTGGATCTATGTAGAGCTTTTAAACTGCCTTTCATCAGGGGAGACCCTTGGAAGTTTCCTTTGAATCACTACAATCCTTGACGAAACAAGAGAAGCTTCTGAAAACAGAAACTGTATTGATTGTAAGAGTGAGAGACAATCAGAACCACCCTCTGTGGATTCTCCATCGACATTTGGGAGATCCTCCTCCTCTTCCATCAATTGACCATCTGCACTAGTACCCGCTAGTGCATTATCAAAAGCCTCCTGAATGCTGCCAGAGCCCCAGTCAGTGTAGTACATACACAATAAACCCGGTAGTGAACTCCCAGATATAAATAAAACTGCTTCATGAGGATAGGATATACTGAGCCTGAGTGATAGTGCAAAATCATGAGATAGGCTCCATGGAGTTTCCTTCTCCTTCCATTATCCCTTTTGACATGAACCCCACCTCTATTAAAAAGCTTAGTTGTTTCAGGGACCTTAGGTGGTTCAGTTACTTGAGCATCTGACTCTTGATTTCAGCTCAGGTCATGATCCCAGGGATGTGGGATTGAGTCCCATGTTGGACTCTGTGCTGAGCGTGGAGCCTGCTTAGTATTCTTAGGATTCTCTCTCTCTCTCTCTTTTCCTCTGCCCCTCTCCCCTGCTTCTGAGCTCTCTCCCCTAAAAGAAAAAGAAATAATAAACAAATAGATAAATCTTACTTAAAAAAAAGAGCTTAGTTCTTTGCTGCTGTTCTTTGGATTCCTGAAGTGGCTACATGTTAAGTGGAGTCACCTTAATAAGGTTCTGAAGACTTTTCTCAATCCTGCCACTGTATGTCCTCAGTCCTATTGCTTTGCCATAAGGGGTTTCCATGTCCCCAGCTGTAAATGAGGAGTCGGGCTGCAGAAGCTACCATCAACCTCTATCATTGCATAAGTGTCTTAGGCTCCAGAATAATTATCTTGGAAGGAACCTTTGAAATAAATAGTCTTAATGACAGTAGAATTGCTATTAAACTTAGGTTTCCAAAATATCTTTCTCTTAAAAGCAAATCAACAGGTGAATAATGTGGCATAATGGTACAAGTCCTCATTTTTTATATCCATTTGCTTCTAGTATTTTTTAAATTACCCACTGTAAATACATTGGCTCACTTAGTCTAGTATACAGAATAAAAACATTCCCCTCCTCATTCTCCTTTACTTGGTTAAACTCATTAGGAATCACTTGGATAACTCTTTAGAAGAATAAGTAAGATTAAAAATGTTATTTCTATTATACGCTTAGGCAAAGCAGAGATTTTATGAGGCATTTAAAGTATAAAAGAGTGAAATGTATGCTACTGCATTGAACATAATCTTTTTTTTACTTTATTTATTTATTTATTTTTACAAATAGTTTATTGTCAAATTAGTTTCCACATAACACTCAGTGCTCATCCCCGCAAGTGCCCTCCTCCATGCCCATCCCTCCTCCCCCCCACATCCATCAGTCCTCAGTTTTTGTCAGCATTCAAGAGTCTCTCATGGTTTGCCTCTCTCCCTTTCCCCCACCATTTCCCCCCTTCTTCTCCCCCTTGTTCCTCCGTCAAGTTCCTCCTAATCCTCCTATACATGCAAATATATGATATCTGTCCTTCTCTGCCTGACTTATTTCGTTCAGCATAACACCCTCATGGTCCATCCATGTTGCTACACTTGGCCAGATTTCATTTTTTCTTATTGCCATGTAGTATTCCATGGTATAGATAAACCACACCTTCTTGATCCATTCATCTGTTGATGGACACTTAGGCTCTTTCCATGCATTGAACATAATCTTTATCAATACTTCATTAGAGCAGTGATTCTCAACTAGAGGCAATTTTGCTGCTCCCCACCCCCACCTAGCCCAAGGACATTTGATAATGTCTGAAGACATTTTTGGTTGTCACAGCTTGGAAGAGGGTGCTACTGGCATCCAGTGGGTAGAGGCAGGGATGCTGGTACATATTATAACTCACAGGACACTCCCTTCCCAACTAAGAGTTATCTAATCCAAATTGTTAATAGTGCCAAGGTGGAAAAACCCTGATTTCAAGATACAGACAGGATGGTTCAAACTTGTCTTCCAGTTTTTAGACAGAGTTATTGTCAAAAAGCAAACAAAAATAAAAGTCACCACATGAAGTTTCTCTACATTTCATAGGGATAGAGTTAGAGGCATTCAGCTGAAGGTAATGTAATCACCACTTCTGACTTTATTTTGGAGCACAGAGTTTAATTACATACGACAGCAGCCACGGTGAGATAAGAAAATTGTCATGATGGTACAAGAAGAAATAACTACCCTCAAAAGTCCTGGGAAAGTTTTAACAACAAAAGTGGTAGCCAGCAGAAATCGAAGCAGATAACTGTCACCCTGTTCCTAAAACAGCTGAACCTTCCTGGAGGCAACTGCCATCAGCATGCTGTGTCAAAAGGACCTTGTCAAGTAAAGGCTGTAATTGCCAACAGGTTCCCCGGGCAAGAGGGGGAGAGAAAAAACTGGAAAATTTCCATCACTCTGTGAATTGCTTTACACTGAACACAAAGGGGAGGTGGTTGTGACAGCTTTTAAGCAGGCAGTTGCTCTAGGTGAGCCATTAATAGAGTGACCCTGTAGATGTTTAATGAGCCAACTAGAAGACACTTCACTCTGCTCCATTAGATATAGACTCTCTTCACAAAAAAGTCATTGACTTGGTACATAAATGTTTTTGCGTTTAAATGTCTTGCAAACTCTCTTGGTTGCAAGATGTATAGCCTTGTAGAATTATAGTTTCAGAAATATAAAGAGATAAAGTAATTAATGGTGGATACAGTTTACTCCTGCATAGCACAAAAGACAGAAAAATCCTGAAACATGGGGAGCATATGAAACATCAGAAACCTGTGGGTCAATGAAGGACAGGTACCTTCCGTTTCTTCCTCCACACTAGAAAATACAAAATACTCCAAATCATTTAGTGTTGCTTCAGTGCTATCAGTCAGTAGATGATAAAGGATGTAGGTAAGAAGCAAAGAATGAAGTAAGTGTGTATGGCTGGACAGAGTTTTTGGGAGAGGTGCACACGTGGGGAACAGAGCAGACCCTGGCATGGTCTCCAGATGCTGACTTCCAAGGTTCCAAGGTGAGTGGCCAGGGATGGGGTGCATATGTACCAGTCCCTAGCCCAAATGCAACCCTGTCTAAATTAGAAAAGAGGCCCTTTCCTCAACACTTTTCTGCTATCTTCCAGAAAACTGTCATAATAATTATACAAGTCTGCAATGACTACTATGTCAACACTCCCTCCCATCTACTCCCTGTCCCCGCCCTCTCCCCGCCCCCCCATCCTGTTGTGCAAAACACAATCTGCAAAATTATAAAGAAGGACCTCTGGTGAAGATATCCATGGTCACCAAAGCCTGAAATTTTAAAATTCAACTGTCATAGCTTTTTCCCAGTTAACGAAAGAAAGCTCTTTCTTCATAGCACACAGCTAGCTAACAAATTTAAGAGGAAGGAAACCTAGAAAAAGCATTATTTTTGCAGTTCCCATTGATATAACTGATGTAGGCAAAAATCACCAATGAATGCTAAAACTACTAGGTAGGTGAAACAATATTTATGTGGTGCTTAAGTAGCACCTTACAAATCGTTTTTTTTTTTAAACAGATATGTTCTTTTCTTTTCCCCCAATGAATTCTCCCAATATATATTTTATTTATTTATACACTGTAATCATATACTACTATATTGATGTATTTCTAGGACATAATGCACAAAAATCCATCCAAAGGAGTGAAATAAAAAACAATTGGAATAAGCTGTTACAGGTTTTTCTCCTGACATCCCAAATCATTGCCTTTACTGCACACTTTGGAATGCATCAATTTAGTCTATCCAATATTTTGTGCCTGGAGATTTATCTGATGACTGAAATCACTGGCCAAAGCAGAAGAAATAAAAGACATGGTAGAAAAAATTGACAAGGGTTCAAGTCTTGAAAAGACTCTCCTTTGCCTCTACTGAATGGTAAAGATGAATCTTTCTGACCCAAAATCTTTCTCTGTTATTTGTTGTGTCTCTCCATTTCTGGACACATCAGATGTGATTATGATTTTTATCCTTTTCTCTCCATCCCACATTCTCCATGTGTTGCTCATTTTTACCATTTGCTTTGGGTTTCATGCCATTCTGTAGCATTTCCCGTGCATTCCCTGTCCTGGCTTTTACTCCCACTTCAAGCTGCCTGTTCATTTCAGAACAACTTGTTGCATTCCTAAAACAGACAAAAGTGGGCCACTTTTCAAAGAACAGAATAGAGACAGGGGACCAGGGCAGGCATCTACAAGCTGTGATGTACTTAAGGAGTGAGAGAGGCATGTTTTTGGTTTCTGTTTCAAATATGTCTTTATGATGGAGGAATCTGGTGGTCACCACCTTAACCAAGTAACCACACTTAGCATAGCTAATCTTATGAGCTGTGAAATGAAATACACAGCATGAGCTATGAAGTATACTTACCAAAAAATGTTTAACCTGCATTTGATTAAGATTTTACATCTAATTTCCTTTCATAGGAAATACAAGAGATAAATAAACAAAATAACACCAAGATGAGAGTCAAATCCAGAATGCAGTTCTTGTCTCGGACAAAGTTGTTATCATAATTTAACAACAATAACAAGTTAACCACTTTGTTGCTCCAAATTAGAGAATCTTTTATCAACTATTAACATTACTATAGTTGTAAAGGGTGAATGGCAACACTTATATTGAAAAGTCTCCTGGCAAAAATACCATATATTTTTATTTTTTAAATTTATTTTTATTTTTTTAAATGTCTATTTGCTTTTGAGAGGCAGGGGTGGTACAGAGAAAGAAGGAGACACAGAATTTGAAGCAGGCTCCAGGCTCTGAGCTGTCAGCACAGAGCCCAACACGGGGCTGGAACTCATGGATCATAAGATCATGACCTGAGCTGCAGTTGGAGCCGAAGTTGGATGCTTAACCAAATGAGCCACTCAGGCGCCCCTCCAAGATACCATATATCTTTAAATATTTGCTCATCATTTGGATATTTTTTTCCTTTTTCTATATAATGAAGGGCCTTATAAAAATGTATTACTTTATTAAAAAGGTATATCAAATCATATAAGAGCTTATAATAAGGAACAACCATCCTTTGCACTCATCACTACCCATCTGTCAGAAATAGCCAAATTAAAAAAATATATTGCTTATTTACTTTTTGAGAGAGAGAGAGAAAGTGAGAGAGAGGGAGAGAGAGAGAGAGAGAGAGAAACAGAGCATGAGTGGGAGAGGAGCAGAGAGAGAGACAGGGAAACACAGAATCTGAAGCAGGCTCCAGGCTCTGCACACCCAGCAGAGCCTGACACAGGGCTGGAACCCATAAACAGTGAGTTCATGACCTGAGCTGAAGTCGGACGCTTAACCAACTGAGCCACTCAGGTGCCCCAGAAATAGCCAATTTTAAGTCTTTTGGCTGTTTTTAAAAAATCAGTATTGTCGTGTCTTTAAATAATGTGCTCTTATTGCAGTTTTTCAGTTTATTAGTGTGAGGCCGTCTGCTATGACAAATGAAGATTTAGCTCTCTTATCTCATCTCTGTCCTCCAATATAGTTATATCTTCACCATCTCTGTGCTCCAATAGAGTTATATCTTCACTTTTAGTGACATTAATGAAAAATAATTGCATGTGTCATTGCAGAACCAAGTAGTATCCTATGAGCATACTTCTTTCTTGTATGTCTTTGTCCTTGTCCTTCTAAGCAGCTTTCCTTTCCTTTTGCAACATTTTGCTTGTAATAATCCTTTCATTGGTGTTTTTGTTTCTTCTTGTTCTCTAAAAGTGCCACAGTATGTATCTGGTGCCATTATTATCATTATTATTTTCCAGAAGAGCTTTTTGTGATGCTCCAACTTCTACCAGACATCTCTAGATCTTCTTTGTGGTATGTCCTTTGAGGATCTCTTCTCTCTTGTGGGATACTATCTTGTTTTGTACAACATATTTTCTGGAAACTTCCTAAGATGGGAAAGAAATTATTTCTGGGGCTCTGCCTGTCAGGGAATGTCTTTATATTACACTTGAATAATCATCTTTCTGAATGCACACCAGGAGATTAGAAACATTATCTGATATTTGGAAGGCCCTGCTCTATTGTGAGGTACTGTTTAATTCTCAGATTGTGTGATTGCAGATTCTAAACTCTGTAAGAGTTTAGAAATACAGTTGACTTTTATATATTGCTCTTGTATTCTGCAAACTTACAGAATTTGTTTATTAGTTCTAACAGTTTTTCAGTGGATTCCTCATGATTATCTGTATATATGCGTATATCATCTTCAAATAGAAACAGTTTTATGTCTTTTTTTCTTTTGCTATCTTGATGCTTTGTATTTCTTTTTCTTGTCTAATTGTCCTGGCTAGAACCTCCAGTACACTGGTGAGTAGAAGTGACAGGATGGAATCCTTATCTTGTTCCTGATCTTGGAGGGTTTTACCAACACTTAATCATGAAAGGGTATTGCATTTGCAAATGTTTTTCTTGTGTCTATTGAGATGATCATGTGATTTTTGTTTTTTATTGCTAGAGTGTATTACATTGTTGATTTTGGGGGTATTAATTCTTGGGATAAATCCCATTTGGGCATGGTATGTAATTCTTTTTATTTATATATATAATTCATTTTATATATAAAATCCTTATGTTTCTTTTTATATGTCTTTTGTAGGCTTTTTGGTATTTTATTGAGGATTTCCATATCCATATTTATAAGAGATATTTGCGTATAGTTTTCTTCCATTGTTTTTGTCTGGTTTTGGTATCAGAGCAATACTGGCTTCAGAGATGAGTTGGCATGTGATGTCCTGCCCCTTCTGGGGATATGTTCTGACTGGGAACTGGGGGGCAGGGAGCCTGTGTTCTTGGTAGCACATGTCTGAAATGGAGTTGCTGTGTGTCTCTGAGGCCGAAAGTAGAGGTAGGAATAGGTCTTGCTTCAAGTACTCCAGTTTTTATGACGTTTTAGCAGGTTTTCTTGACTAAATGTGTCTTCCTTTGCTCTTTGCCCTTAGGATAATCTCCAGAGATTTTCAATTGCTGTTTTTTAAACATAAGTTTGTTTTTGTTCTTGAACACAAGTTTTGCTGAATATTAGGTCTGTGAAGTCTTTTACACTGTCATGTCAGAAAATGGAAGTAGGACTCCAATTATCTTATCTCTGCTAAGGGTCTTTTTATTTTTTAAAGTTATCTTGGTTTCTCTATTTAATACAGGGTGAATAGTCAAAGTGTCCTGTGATTTTTGATTGGCCATTCATATTTGCAAGTCAGATACTGATACCGAAGAACTGATTACCCTGCAGAGGGGCAAGGCCAGAAATCTGGAAACCAATGTGAATCAATTACAGAATTTATCTTAAGATTACTGGGTAAATTATGGTTTTGGAATAGAACATAAAAGAAAACAAAAAAAATCAGAAGTCTGGAGGAAAAGTGAGAGTGCTAATCAGCTCCTCTTTCCTAGTTGGGGCAAATTAGCACTGCCTAGAGTGGAAAAATCTAGCTCTTCTCCTCCCTGCCTGTCGCCCCACCCCAGGGGGCATTTTGAAAACACCCTTTGCACTCGAATAATTTCAGTAACTATTTTTCTTTAATTTTAAAAGGATCTTTTAGGGAGAAAAATCTTTTGAGTAAAGAAACATATGCCCAAGTTCTAGTCATTCCTGTAATTTAAGTGTAATTTAATTAAGACAAAATAATATTTAACTTTTTTCCTAAAAATACCATGCATAGTATTATCCTATCTTTATAAAACAATTTCTGTGTATATCTGTTTATCTCTTTGACTAACAACATTGCTTATATATCTACCAACCTTCTGTCTCTGTGGATGCATAGAGTCTCTAACAATGTATAGCAATTCCTAATGCTAGTTATTTCTGGGCGGTAGGACCTGGGCTTTTTTATTACTTTCTCCCCTTAATTTTTTGTATTGATTGACATTTAAAATTTTTTCAAATTTATTTTTTATTTTTAGTGTTTGTTTATTTTTGAGAAAGAGAGAGAAGGAGAGAGAGTGAGCATGAGTGGGGGAAAAGGCAGAGAGAGACAGAGAATCTGAAGCAAGCTCCAGGTTCTGAGTTTTCAGCACAGAGCCCAACACGAGCCTGAACCCACGAACTGTGAGATCATGACCTGAGCTGAAGTTGGACACTTAAGCAACTGAGCCACCCAGGTGCCCCTAAACTTTTTTTTAAGTTTATTTATTTTGAGAGAGAGAGAGCGTGAGCATGAGCATTGGAAGGGCAGAGAGGGAGGGAGAGACTGGATCCAAGCAGCCTCTGCTCTGTCAGCACAGAGCCTATCCAGGGCTTTAACCCACAAAACTGAGAGATCATGACCTGAGCCAAAGCCAAGAGTCAGACACTTAGCCTGCTGAGCCACCCAGGCACCCCACATATTGACATTTTAAATAAAAAGCACATGCCAATTAAAGAAAAAAATCAATATGAAGCAAAAGCAAAATTCAACCCACTAACAGAGAAACCAATCAACCAAACAATCAGGGATGGGACTATGGTGAGGCCAATGAGGTGCCTGGGATACAAAATCTGGGCAGGCACTCCCTTGCAGAATCAAGCAGATACCCTCAGCTCCTCCTTGGGCATCATGTAGCCCTGGATGGTCTTGCAAACAACACAGGGAAGGCTGGCAGATCAATGTAGGTGAAGAACAGCATGTCTGGAATTCCAGGTAGATGAGTAAAGCACACTTTTCCTAAAAAAACTATTTGCAAAAGAAATCACAGCCTTTACACGTTAAATGTTAATTATCAGTCACTTGAGATCTAAACAACACCTAGTCTTTCCATTCCTTCCTTTCCCTTGATCCCAGCAGTTGAGTGAGTTGCTTGCTCTGGCCACAGACTGAAGGAGGCATGCTGCTGTGAGTTGCAGGACCTCTGGCTTCATCTAGGACTTTCCTGGTCACTCTTGCTAAAATGACACAATACCCTCCTTTGTCTCTCTAGCCTGGTTTCCTGTGTTAATGTCTCCCTAGTAGTTCTCATATTCAGATGTATTCATCCTTTCTGCAGGCAGTTTTATTTTGTATACTGCGTGTTGACTGCCTTTCTTGCCTTGTTAGTATACAAGCTCTGGGACGTCACCCTCCTGGAAGCCTGGTGGTGCACAATGGTTTTGCACAGTATTTGCTGAATGGAAGAATGGATGAGTTCATTGTGCACTCATTGAATGACCATGGACCTGATGCTGTTTGATATGAAAAATGCATGGTCTTTACACCCCACAGAGAGAATCCACATGCCAGCCTCCCTCCCTGCCTCTGTTCCCAGAAACAGTCAGTCACTGGCCTCACACAATCATTATCTTGCGGTCACATACTTTTTGTTTTCACACATCTTTCCCTTTTCTCATATTCTCTCTCTGTTTTTCTTCCTTTGACTCTTGCCCAGTTAGCATAGGGAAAAATTTTCCCCTCCCTTAAAAGAAGTCATTCTGACTGATAAACATACAAAGCAATACTAGTAATAACACACTCATGAAAAGAAAGTCAGTTTTGAAGAGAAAACAATAGTATTATTAATTGCGAACATCTTTTAAGTGATTACTCTATACCTGGCTCTCTGCCAAGCAATTTGTATGCATTGCCTTATTTAATCAGTACAGATAAAGAAACTAAGGCAGCAAGAAGTAACTTGTCCAGGTCACAGAGCCAATAATTGGCCTGAACCCATGTCAGTTGGATTCTAGAGCCCAGGCCCTGCCAGAGGTAACAGAGAGGCTGTGCTGTTTGTTTCTAACATAATCCCCTCTGTGGGGTTTTCCCTCCACCCTCTGCCCACACTACATCCTCATCTGCACTACAAGCAGCTGCTCTCTTCACGTTCCCATGGCCCTCTATGCATGCTAACTGAGTTGTGATCACATAAAGTGTTCACATAAAGTGCACTCATGATCAGTGGTATGAGGTATTTTCTCACCTTATTCATTGCAATGAATATGTTGTAATAGAAGCAGGCTTTGGAGCTACTATATATACATATGAATATGTGGAGGAGAGGGGAGAGAAAGTTCAAAACCCAGCACCTGCTACTTACTAGCAGTGTTAAGTTGGGTAAAGTATTTAACCCCTCTAAATGTTAGTGTGTGAACCCCTCATGTGTGATGTAGATATAATGATGCTAGTGTTACAGTGTAATGAAAATAATCTAAGATGTGTTTATAAGGTGCCTGGTATGGTGCCTAGCACAACACAGGTGCTTAGTGAAGCTTCTTCTCTTCATCTCTTTCCTGTATAACCTGTTGCTTACCCTGACTCTGACTCCTCTGTTATACCTCATACATTTCAGCTATGTTGTGTGTTACCTCTTTTGGTTTGTATTAATTATCTATTACTGTGCAACAAATTACCCCAAACTTAGAAGCTTAAAACAATAAATATTTATCTGTTTATTTATTTAAAGTTTATTTATTTTGAGAGAGGGTCAGAGTGAGGGAGGGGTAGAGAGACATAGGGAGAGAGAGAGAGTACCAAGTAGGCCTCACACTGTCAGCACAGAGCCTGACGTAAGACTTGATCTCACGACTGTGAGATCATGACCTGAGCTGAAACCAAGAGTTAGATGTTTAACCAACTGAGCCACCCAGATGCCCCAACAATAAATATTATCTCAAAGTCCTATGTCTCAGTGATCTGGGAACAGCTTAGCTGGTGGTTCTGGTTCAGTCTCTTATGAGGTTGTAGTCAAGATGTCACCTGGACCTGCAGTCATCTCAAGGCTCAACGGGGGGAGAATTTGTTTCCAAGCTCACTAACGTGGCTATTTACATGCTTCAGGAAGTTTTCTTTCAAGCTTACTCATGTGAATGTCTCCACAGGGCTGTCTCAGGCTATGGTAGCTGGCTTCTCCCAGAAGAAGCAATCCAAAATAAGACAGAGTGCTCAAGATGGAAGCCATAGTCTTTTTATAATCAAATCTCAGAAGTGATATCCCAAGACTTTCATTGTATTTTTTATTCATTATAAGTAAGTTAATAAGTCTAGGCAATACTCAAGAGGAGGGAATAATGCAGAGAATGAATATCAAGATGTAGAGATAATTGGGTCCATATGAAATTTTGTCTACTACATGCTTTAAACAGTCAGAAAGAGCTAGCCTAGGGATTATGATGTGCCCAATTGTTTCACTGATTTCATAGAAAAGTTTTTATATAAGGGAAAGTCCTACATTTATATAAGGGACTTACACACTTTGGAAATATATAAATTGTTAAGAAAGATAACTGGCTATACCAGTAATAAAGCTTCAACATATTCTATAATATGAAAATAATAAGATAATACTTCTTTTCATAGTCTTACAAGTTTTTATACTATCTTTACTTTTCAATTTCCACTCTATGCATAATTATACTTTTCCTCTGAGTTGGTTTGTTTCTTAAAAATCATTTCCCCTTTGACTGTCTTCTTGGTACATTTTCTACTTCTCCCGCTTTAGTCTATAGAAAGACACACAGACACACAGACACTACACACACACACACACACACACACACACACACTAGATTCCTTCCTTAGAGAGCAAGGAGATCAAGTAGGTAGTCATGGTGACATATAAATATTAGTCTTAGCCCCTTACTTGGAGGGAACTTATTTTTTATTCCCAATTAAGTCAGCATGTGCTCCAGCCACCTCCCTAGAGTGAAGTGTCCTTCCCCAGGATGATCTTGGCTCCATTTCCCTCTTTGTCTTAGTCATAGCATTACCTAATTGCATTAGTCTCCCAAGAGGGAATGACATGGATCAAATTTGATATTTGTGTCTTCTCAGGTTTAAAAGAAAGATTATATAAATACAAAATATATAAGCAACTAGTAAACATATAAATATTAAGTATTAGAAATATTAAAATTTTATTGTATAAATATTAAAACATACTTTATATAAATATTATCTGCCTTGATATTAAAAAGATAGATTCAACAATAGCAGTCTGACATTTTCCCTTCTTCCATTTTTATAAATTACTGAGAATCTATTTTGTTAGAGATAGTATTTAATATTGGGTTATCTATGACTGCCAATAAGTCTATTAAACTTAACAATCTTTTGAAATATTCTTTCTCAGGAAAGTACACAGAAATGAGCCAGATGAACAGTTTCAAGAAAGAAATATAAGGGGCAACAGGCGGGTAAATAGTCTGAGGCAAAAGGATTTGATGATGGGAAGGGGAAGAGAAAAAGTGATAATGGAAAAACTGAGCAGCTGGCTGTGATTCATTAAAGCAAAATGTTTATAAAAATAAAAACCTGATAGGATCATTTACTTATGATGGACTTTGTGCCAGTTACATTTACTAAGAGGTATGCTAGGAGAACATTTTGAGGAAGAAGTATAATCATAGTCCTTTCAGAGTTGTGAGAGACTTTATATATTTTGTCATCCCATTTGCTCTGGTTAGGATGAGGAACAGCAATGGAAGACATGAATCTTTTGATATCCAATGTTATTTTGCTGAAGAACCAGGACAGAGATTTACTGAATTCCTAATTTAGTAGATTTTATTAATAGTTGTACTTTAGGATCTGGAAGAGAATTGGTTTAAACTTTTACTTATAAATGTGAAATTTCTTATTTTCTACACCACTTAGGAGATTTAAAAATCTGAAATAGGTCTGTGAAATGAACCATACTTATATTTTGATGTGTATGTGAATTCAACAGAGGGGTTCAGTAACAGATGAAATGAAGCAGACAAAAGGATCAGAGCACTCGAAGCCAGGGCAGTGGAATTCATCCAATCAGAAGAGCAAAAAGAAAAAAAAGAATGAAGATAGCTTAAGGGATTTATGGGCAAACTTTAAGTGGTACAGCTTTCATACATAAGGGTCTCAGAAAAAGAAGAATGAGAGTAAGGGGCAGGCAGAAAACTTATTTGAAGAAATAATGGCTGAAAACTTCCTTAACCTGGAAAAGGAAACAGACATCCAATCTAGGAAACTCAAAGCATTTCAAATAAGATGAGTTCAAAAAGACCCAAATCAAGACATATTATAATTCAATTGTCAAAAGCTAAAGACAAGAAAAGATTCTTAAAAGCAGCAAGGAAAAACAACTTGTTCTGTATAAGGGAATCTTCATAAGACTGTCATTAGAACTCTCAGTGGAAACTTTATAGGTCAGAAGGAAGTTTTCAAAAGAATGTAAGAAATGGAAGGAAAAAAATCAAGAATATGCTACCTAGCAAAGTTGTGTTTCAAAAATGAAGGAGAAATAAAGAGTATTCCAGACAAGCAAAAGCAGAGGGAGCACATCATCATTAGACCAGTCTTACAAGAAATGTTAAAGGAACTTCTTTAAGCTAAAGTAGAAGAGCACTAATAAGTAAAAGGAAAACATATGAAAGCATAAATATCACTGGTAATTATAAATATATAGTCATATTTAAAATACTCCAATATTTAATGATAGTAGTCAATCACTTACAAATCTAGTGTGATGATTAAAAGACAAAAGTATTAAAAATAACTATAAACTATAATAATTTGTTAAAGTATACACAACATAAAAAGACTTGTATTTTGACATCAAAATAAAAAAATGTGGGGTGAGGAGAAAAAATATGAAGCTTTAATATGTTTGACATTAAGTTGTTTTCAGCTAAAAATAGACTGTTATGAATATAAGATATTTTATGTAAGCCTTAAGAAAACCACAAATCAAAATCCTATAGCAGTTACACAAAAGATAATGAAAGGAATCTAAGCATACTACTGCAGAAAATAATCAAATCACAAACAAAGGGAACAAGAGGAAAGGAACAAAGGAATTACTAAACAGCTAGAAAATAATTAACAGAAAAAAAAAAGAAAATAATTAACAGAAGGGCAATAGTAAGTCCATATCTATCAACAATTACTTGAAATGTAAATAGACTAAATTCTCTAGTCAAAAGATGCAGAGTAGCTGTATGGATAAAAAAAATTAAGACCCATATGCTGCCTACAAGAGACTTACTTCAACTTTAAAGACACATACAAATTGAAAATGAAAAAACAGAAAAAGATATTTCCTGCAAATGGAAACAAACAATAACAACAAAAAAGCAGAGATAGTTATACTTATATAAGACAAAAGGCTTTAGGCCAAAGACTGTACTAAGAGACAAAGAAGGTCATTATATAATACAAAAGGGATCAATCCAACAAGATGACATAACATTTTAAAATATTTATGAACTCAACATAAGAGCACCTAAATATATAAAGCAAATATGAAAGGAGACCTAGATAAAGATCTGAAGGGAGAAACAGATAGTAATATAATACTAGTATGGGGTGCCTGTGTAGCTCAGTTAGTTAACTGTCTGACTTCGGCTCAGGTCGTGATCTCATGGTTCATGAGTTTGAGCCCCAAATCAGGGCTCAAATATCAGGGCTCAAATTCAACAGTACACCATATACAATGATCAGGAGGGATTTGCTCTAGGGATGCAACTTTTGTTCACTACTCACAAATCAATGTGATATACCACATTAACAAAATGAAGGATAAAAAATCATATAGTCTTCTCAACAGATACAGAAAAAGTGTTTGACAAAATTCAGTATCAACTGTCATGATAAAGTGCTCAACAAATTGGGTATAGGGGACACATATCTCAAAATAATAAAGTCATCATATGACAAGTCCACAGCTACTCAATGGTGAAAAACTGAAAGAGTTCCCTCTAAGATTGGGAACAAGATGAAAACGGCCACTCTTTCCACTTTTATTCAATATAGTTAAAAAGATCTAGCCAGAGCTACTAGGTGAATAATAATAATAATAGGCATCCAAAAAAGAAAAAAAAGACATAAAACTGTCTCTATTTTCAGATGACATTATATACAGAAAATCCCAATGACTCCATCAAAAAACTGTTAGAATTAATAACAGATTCCCTAAAGATGTAGGATATAATATCAATAGACTAAAATTAGTTGTGTTGCTGTACATTAACCTTGAACTATCAGCAAGAGAAATTAAGAAGAAAATCCCATGTACAATTGCATTAAAAATAATAAAATACCTAGGAATAAATTTAAACAAGGTTGTAAAAGATCTGTACACTGAAAACTATAAGACATAGATGAAAGAAATTTAAGAAGACACAAATAAATGGAAAGATATTCTCTGTTTATAGATTAAAAGGATTAATATTGTTGAAATGACTGACCAAAGCAATCTATAGATTCAATGCAATCCTTACCAAAATTGCAATGATATTTTTCCCAGAAATAGGACAAACAATCCTAAAATATGTATGAAACCACAAAAGATCCCAAATAGCCAAAGCAATCTTGAGAAAGAACAAGGCTAGAGGCAACAAGCTTCCTATTTCAAACTGTGTAACTATGTTACACAGCTATAGCAATCAAACTATATTACTATAGCTATAGTAATCAAAGTAGTAGAGTATTGGCATAAGAGCAGACACATAGATTAATGGAACAGAATAGAGGGCCAAGAAATAAACCCATGCATATAAGCTCAATTAGTTCACAACAAAGGAGCCTAGAGTATACAATGGGGAAAGGACATCAGTGTATATTTAAATGACTAAAAGATGCATTCTGGTCAATTGAGATTATATATGTTAATAGCTCTTTTGATCTGTAAAGCATTATATGAATGTAAAGCATTGCCACAGCCTGAGGAAAGGCTGCTTATAAGCCTCCTCTAGGCTTCATCTCAAAAGTTTTCTGTTTTATTGGAGAAAGAGGCTGTGAAGCAGTGGCCTGGAAAAAGATGGATTCAGTTAAAGGTGCTTGTTTTGATTGGTGTGTCTGGTGTACTCTCTTTCATGTTGAAATACTTTTACAGTCTCATTTCTACCAATCCACTATATTGTTTTGCCCAAATGGAGTACTCAAAGGGTAGGCTTTCTTTGAAGCTGGTAACTGAGAAAAAGTACGGACAATGACTAATGCCTAATGTGTAATTTTAAGCAGTACAGAAAGCTCTTTCCACTACATTAACCCAAAATCTTCTCAACAGCTTTTTGAGGGTGGCAGTTTTCATCTCTTTTGGAGAAATAAAGAAATGAATATTGGAGTTAATATGATTCACCTATGATCTAATCCCTAATAGTGGCAGATGCAAGAATTCAATGCAAAATCATGGGTTCTTTATACCACACCACATGACAGATTAGTGTTTGGCCCATTTCCACCAAGGCAAAATGTTGCCCAATATTTGACTCATCATTAGCACATTTATTAGAAGACTGAGAAAAATAAAAAAGCAAATGAGACTCAAGCTGCTCACTTGTAACTTCTCTGAATGGAGAAGTAGATTAAAATCTATGTAATATGAAATTTTGGATTTTCTACATACTATTACACTTTGTGAAACTAAATAGACAAATAAATAATTATAATTAATAAAAAACAAGGAATAGTGTTTTTCTTTCAGTAAAGACAGAGTGTTTACTATCAGACTAACCTTTCCACAGATAACAGTTATAAACCTACACAAAACAAACAAACAAACAACTATCTGAGGGTGCAAGAGGGTGACCTAAAGCAAGCAGGAACTGAAGGGGGCTATACACTTGGAAGGAGGGTATAACATGGTGAGTTTTCTGTTACTATGGCTTTGACAAGTGTAGACACTCTACTACATAAAACCACTAAAATTTACAGAATAAATTAAAATGGCCAATTTTTATAGCAATTTGACTGGCCTGAGTTGGAGTGGCTCAGAGTTGGAGTGACCATGGCAGTTGGGAAGTGAAGGAGGGAAACCTAAGAAGGGACTGAGTAAGAGTATTAACTCCAAATTCTGCATATAAACTCCACCCATATCTCTGGCTTACCCCTTAATTATGCATATGTAGCTCTGTTTGAAGCAGCACAGTTAAGAATAAAATAACAGAATACAAAATTTCAGTTGCCATTTACCACAGAGAAAATAAGATACCATAGGAAAATATTTGTGTCCCCCCTCAAATTTATATTGTTGAAATGTAATCCCCAATGTGGAAGTAGGGACTTTGGAAGGTGACTAGGTCATAGGAGTAGAGCCCTCATGAAAGGGATTAGTCTCCTTATAAAGGAAGCCCCTGAGAGTTCCTTTGTCTCTTTGTAATGTGTGGAGACACTGTGTTAAGTAAAACATCTATAAACCAGGAAGCAGGTCCTCAACTCACACTGAATCTAGTGGCACATTGACTGTGGACTTCTAGCCTCCAGAGGTATAAGAAATAAATTTCTGTTGCTTATAAGTTACCCGGTATATAGAATTTTGGGTATAGCAGCCTGGAGAGACTAAGACATAAGAGTTTGATGCTTGATTTCACCCAAGCTAATTATATGCTAAAACAAAATAAAAAATTAATACTTTTGAAGTAATATCACAGAATCCAGAGATTCTATCATTAATAATGTCCAGGATACATTGAAAATTACTAGGCATATTAAGAGAAAAGAAAATGTGACCTACACTTAAAAGAAAAGGCATTCAATGGAAATCAACACCGAGATGACCCAGATGTTGGAATCAGTATACAAAGAGTTTAAAGCAGGTGTTAGAACAATGTTTAGTATATAAAGGAACATAGACTCTTAATGAATGAGCAAATAGGAAATGTCAGCAGAGAAATAGAAACTATATATATACAAGTAATGAAAGAAATTCTAGAACTACAAAAATACACTCTCTAAGTTGTATTTCATATAGACTTAATAGTAGCTTCAGATGATACAAGAAAGAACCTTGAAAGAAACTTGAAGCTACATAAATATATTATTCAGTTTGAAAAACAGACAGAAAGAAAACAATGGGGGTGGGAAGCAGAACCTCAAGTACATGTGGGTGACCACCAAAAAGTCTAACATTTATAGTACTGAAATATCAAAAGGAAAAAAGAAGAAATTGGGCAAAAAAATCTTAGGAATTCAATGACTGAAAAAATCCTAAATTTGGTGAAAGCCGTAAATTTATAGAATCAAGAAGCTTAGTAAACTCACATCAGGATAAATATAGACATGTAATAGTCAAATTTAAAAAAAAAGCAAAAGAGAAAATCTTGAAAGCAAACAGAAAAACAGTGATATATTACATACAGCTTAGCATCAGTTTTAAACACAGCTGACTTCTTATAAGAAACAATAAGTTGTTCATTTTTAGAATGCTAAAAGAAAAAAGAAATTATCAACCCAAAATTTTATACATACTGAACATGTGCTTAAAAAATTAGGATGAAATAAAGACACTTTATAATAAAGAAAACTAAGAGTCTTCTGCCAACAGACCTTTACTGAAAGGTAAGAGGAATGAAGTCAGACAGGAATACAGAACACTGGAAAGAGTAAACATGCGAGTAGATATAAGAGACTATTTTTTCTCATTTCTTTAAAATACATAGAGCTATTTAAAAAGTTATAAAATTTTGTTGTGGAGCTTATAGCATAGGTAAATATAATACACATAAAAACTATAACATAAAGGAAAAGAGAGGTGATAAATGGACCTAGATAATTATAAGAGTCTTATGTGTAACATGAATTGGTATATACTTTTATGGTAAACTGTGAACATTTGAGGATGTATATTGTAATCCATAGAGTAGCCACTAGAACTACAAGGCCTATAGACAAAATGTGGTTATTTATTTATTCAAAAGATGGTGGAAAAGGAAGAACATAGGATCAAAAATCATATAGTATAAACAGAAAGAAATAATACATAGACTTAAATCCAACCATAGCAATACAGTTGATTCTTGAACAACATGGGTTTGAACTACACGGGTCCAGTTATATGCAGAGTTTTTACCATACAGTACTATAAATGTATTTCCTGTTCTTTATGATCTCTTTAATAGCATGTTCTTTTCTCCAGCTTCCTTTATACATATATATGTGTTATATATAATACATATTTCATATGCATTAATACAAAATATGTGTTAATTGACTGTTATCAGTAAAGCTTATGGTCAAAAGTAGGCTATTAGTAAAGATTTTGGGGAGACAAGAGTTTGCATGAATTTTTGACTGTGCAGGGGTCAGTGCTTATATCCCCTATATTGTTCAAGTGTTAACTAGTAATTACATTAAATGTAAATGGGCTAAATATTCCACGGAAAGAGCATTCCACATAGAATGGAGGGGGGTGGAATTTTAATTTACTAGCAAGAGGAAATCAGAGAAGTCTTAGAATGGCAACTTTGTTTCTGATTACAGAGATTGTTGAATTATAAACCGATTTACCCATGGGATTGTGTAGGCTCTCATGTTTCTTGAATGATTTGGGTGTCCTTCCCTTATAGCATGATCTCTAGAAAATGTCCTTAAATTCAAATTTGAAGAAGCAGAGGTTGGGGTCTGAGGGCTTCCTCTCCCTGCGGGCTTTGAGATTCCATTGCAAATTTCTTCCTAGTATCCAGCATTGCATACAATATGATTTAATTTGCCTACTTGGCTGGCAGGTAAATAATTCAGAGGGCCACTTGAGTAATTTTTTATAGGACAAAGATTAGACTCCATAGGTTAAGAAAAACATATTATTATGATTATTATAATTTTCTCGATAGCTGCCGTTCTTTCAGTAAGCCTGAAAGCTATGTCTTGTTCCTTTTTGTCTTCTGAGCAAATTAATCCAGTGCCTGGCACAACAGTGGACATTAAAATAACACAACATGATTTCTAGTCTTAGAAGTAATTTACAATTACCTGTTAAATACATTTACCTGTATATTTATTTGCCAACTTTTAAAACTACTTTTATTAAGGAATTATTTTATTTATTAACTTTTTAAAAATTTAAATAAAATTTTAATTATACTATTTATTATGGCATGAAAAATTAAATGAATCTAGTAAGAAGTCCTACAAAAGATATCTAAAACTTCTTAAGGAAAGTAATAAAATTTTATGAGTTACATTAAAAGATTCCTAAATAAATAAAAAATTAATCTTGAGCATGAATTAAAAAGACTCAATATTATATGGGTGACAATTCTCCCAAGAGAATTTATAGATTCTCACATGTTAGTTAAAATTCATACATATTTTTTATTATTTAAAACTTTATAAGCTTATTTCTAACATTTAATAAAAATATAAGGAACAAACATTAGCCAAACTACTCTTGAAAAAGTTAGCATGGGGAAAAAATTTGCTCCACTAAATACCAAGATATCAAATAAAACTTCTGTAATTATATACTGTGATATTAGCAGAGATATAGAAAAACAGAGGCATAATATATCCCCAAAAAATCTCCATATATAGATTTATACTAAATTTATAGTGCCACTCAGGTGGCACTGCAGAGTAGTAAGGAAACAGTGCTTCTGTTAATAACAGGTATGTCCATGGGTGAGGGTGGGAGGAAGTTAGACATAGTCCTTACATCATGTTTAAACTGAACCTGGACAAATTAAAGACCGGAGCCTAAAATGCAATATCACAAACACATTGGAAGGAAAAATTAGAGAACATGTAAAGAATAATTTTATATAATAAAAGTTTCCCATTTTAAGTGTATAGTTTGATAACCTTAATAAATGTAATACATCCATGCAGCCATCACCATAGTCAAGACACAGACTGTTCCATTGCCCAAAAAGGTCTCTCATGCCTTTTACCATCAATCTTTCCCACTACACTTTCTTCCCAACCCCTGACTGCAAGTATCTATGGATCTATGTTGTATCACTTTATCTTAGTTTGCACTTTCTAGAATGTGTGTGTGTGTCTGTGTGCGCGTGCGTGCGTGTGCGCATGTATGGATTCCACATATATGGAACCACACAGTATGTATTCTTTTATGTCTGGCTCCTTTTACTCAGCATAATGTTTTTGAGATTCATCCACATTGTCACATGTATTAGTAGTCTGTTCCTTTTTATTGTTGTTATTCCATTGTTTTGATACAGTACACTTTGTTTATTCATTCATCTGTTGATAAATATTTGGGTTATTTCCAGTTTTTGGCTATAATTAAGACAACTGTTATCAATATTTGTAAACAAGCCTCTGAATGGACATGTGCTTTCATTTTTTTGTGTGTGAGTGTGAATACCAAGAGGGTAGAATAGCTGGGTCATTAGTGTGGTATATACTTCTAAAAAACTTCCAAATTGTTTCCTGAAAGTGGTTTTATCATTTTACACTCCCACCAGCAATGTCAGTGTTCCAGTTGCCCCATATCTTTAGTAACACTTGAGACTGTCAATCTTTTTATTTTTAGTCATTCTAAAGGAAAGGTGGTAGTGCCTTACTTTAAAATTCACATGATCAAACCTCTGAATCCACATTCTGCCCCATCTTACCAGGTATCACTTTGGACTTTCATTTTTTAAAAAGTGAATGACAACAACCAGGCTTAGAAAATTAGTGATAGAACAACCACAACCACCACCACAATAACATTAACTGAACATTTATGATTTTCCTAACCTTAGAGTGTAAGCTTGATGGGGTAATACCTATGTGATTCTTTGTATCTAGCACAGTGCCTGGTGCTGGATACATAGTATATATATATATACACTTATTAGCTATTTTTTGTGGTGTCATAAGTTACCCCAAATGTTAGCAGCTTAAAGTAACAACTATTTATTGCTTCACACAGTTTCTGAGGGCTAGGAATCCAGGAACAGCTTAATTGAGTGGCCCTAGGTCAGGGTTTATCACTATAGTAGTAATTAAGCTACTGGCTGGGGCTGCATCATTTAAAAGCTTGACTGGGGCTATATGACTGGCTTCCAATATTATTCACTCACATGGCTTTTGGCAAGAAGTCTCAGTTCCTTGCTAGCTGATGTCAGCAGTCCTCAATTCTTTGCCATGTGGATCTCTCCACTGGGCTGTTCTATATGGCAGCGGGCTTCCCCAAAGTGAGTGATCTAAGAGGAGCAAGCAGAAGTTGATTATATGGACCAATTGGGAGATGGGAATGACTGGAACCATCCTGAAAGCTGGCTCATATAGTGCATAGTGAATATGTGATGGAACTGATGTGTGCCTGACATTCTGCTAAGAATGTTACTTACATCATCTCATTTAATCCTGATAACAACACATGGAGCATTGTCCTCATTTGAAATGATAAACCAGGCTTATGAAAGTTAAGCAAACTGTCCAGTTCTACAAAGCTATAAGGTGGCCAAGCCAGAGTTCAAAATCAGACCTCTTTAGCCCAAGAGTCTGTGAAAAATGATTCACACTGAAAAGCAGTGAATTGCACTATTACAAAAAGAAAATTTAGGCGATCTTTTCAATTTAGTTTACATTGAGTCAAACTCATTTATATATGGGGGAACAGTGCTAGAAATTATATCAATAAGGAAAGCTTAAAACTCGTCAGAATAAAGAATTCATCCCTTATTCTCCAATTCACAAGCTTTTTTTTTTTCATTTTTTCTCTCTTACCAGACTAATGTTTCAAATTCTAAGCAGCAGTGTATATAGAAAACCCTAAAGACTCCACCCTAAAACTACTAGAACTAATCAATCAATTCAGTATAGTCACAGAACATAAAAACAATGTATAGAAATCTGTTGCATTCCTATAGACTAATAATGAAGCAGTAGAAAGTGAAATTAAGAAAATCCTGGGACACCTGGGTGGTTCAGTTGGTTCTGTGTCTGATTTCAGCTCAGGTCATGATCTCAAGGTTCATAGGTTCACACCCCATGTCATGCTCTGTGCTGACAGCTCAGAGCCTGGAGCCTGTTTCAGATTCTGTCTCTCTGTCTGCCCCTCCCCTGCTCATGCTCTGTCTCTCAAAAAATAAATAACTTTAAAAAAATTTAAAAAGAGGAAAAGAAAATAATCCCATTTATAATCACACCAAAAATAATAAGATATCTAGAAATAAAATTAACTAAAGAGGTGAAAGATCTGTACTCTGAAAACTATAAAACACTGATGACTATGCAAAAAATGGAAAGTCATTCCATGTTCATGGGTTGGAAGAACAAATATTGTTAAAATGTCTACCCAAAGCAAGCTACATATTTAACACAATCCCTATCAAAAAAGCATTTTTTTACCAAATTAGAGCAAACAATCCAAAAATTGCTATGTAAATTTTATATGGAAAGGACCTCAAATAGCCAAAGCAATCTTGAGAAAGCAGAAAAAGCCCAGAAGCATCGCAATTTCAGATTTCAAGTTATATTACACAGTGGTGGTATTAAAACTGTATGGTAATGGCACAGAAAAAGATACAAAGATCAGTGGAACAGAAAAGAAAACCCGGAAATAAGTCCTCACTTAGACAAAGGAGGAAAGAATATATAATGTGAAAAAGACAGTCTCTTCAACCCATGGTATTGGAAAAAATGGTCAGCCACATGCAAAAGGATGAACCGACCACGTTCTTTCACCATACACATACAGAAAAAGCCTCAAAATGGTTTAGAGACCTAAATGTGAGACCTGAAACCATAAAAATTCTTGAAGAGAGCACAAGTAGTATGGCTCTCTGACATCAGCTGTAGCAACATTTTTCTAGATATGTCTCCTGAGGCAAGGGAAGTAAAAGCAAAAATAAGTTATTAGGATTTCATCAAAATAAAAAGCTTCTTCACAGTGAAGGAATCAATCAACAAAACCAAAAGGCAGTCAATTGAACGAGAAAAGATTATTTGCAAAGGACATATCCAATAAAGGGTTAGTATCCAAAATATATAAAAAAAACTGATACAATTCAACACCCCCAAAACAAATAATCCCTTAACAATGGGCAGAAGACATGAACAGATATTTCTCCAAAGAAGACAAAATGGCCAACAGACACACAAAAAGATGTTCATCATCACTTGCCACCAGGGAAATGCAAACCAAAACTATAATATCATCTCACACCTGACAGAATGGCTAAAATCAAAAACACAAGAAATAACAAGTATTGCTGAGGATGTGGAAAAAAAGGAACCTTCTTGCACTGTTGGTGGGAATGCGACTTGGTACAGTCACTGTGGAAAACAGTATGGAGGTTCCTCAAAAAATTAAAAATATAATTACCTTATGATCCAGGAATTATGCAGCTGCTAAAATACAAAAGCATTAATTCAAAGCATTTGAAGGGATATATGCATACTTATGTTTATTGCAGCATTATTTATAGTAGCCAAAGTATGGCAGCAGCCCAATGGTCCACTGATAGATGACTGGATAAAGAAGATGTGGTATATATATACACACATACACACACACATATCATGGAATATTATTCAGCCATAAAAAAGAATGAAATCTTCTCATTTGCAAGAACATGGATGTTTCTAGAGAGTATAATGCTAAGTGAAATAAGCCAGAGAAAGACAAATACCATATGATTTCACTCATATGTGGAGTTTGAGAAGACAAATGAAGAAAGAAAGGAAGAGAGACAAACCAAGAAACAGACTCTTATCTATAGAGAACAAACTGATGGTTACCAGAGGGTAGGTGGGTGAGCAGTTGGGAGAAATAGGGGATGGGGATTAACGATTACACTTATCATGATAAAAAAAATAAAGTGAAAAAAATTGTTAACACAAAAAACAAAAACAAACCAAGAGGCAGGCCTAACAATAGTTTCTTCTGATAGACCCAAAGCTGGAGAATTTTGAGGTAGATTAGCTGCATTATAATCAGTGGAGTAAAAAAGGAAAGAAAAAAGAAAAGAAAAAATATATATACTCTAGCCAGGTAGATCCTTGGCAACAAAGAAAGTCACGGATTTTGACACTGCCTTCCCAGAGTTAACAGAACTTTGCTGATCAGTTAATGTGCATGTGGCACTGTGGTAGCAGCAGGGATCTACGAGTGAGACAGTAGCTATTGTCCAAGAGGTCACAATCTCCTTGGGATTAAGGTGATACAGAAATAGTCATAATGCAAGTCTAAGTGTCATGGAGAGGCACACAGGGAATACTAGTTTAGGTGTGAACTTTTTAAAAGACCAGCCATATCTCCGAAACATACTTGGTGTTTATTAAAATAACCGAGTGTGGTAATCTCTGAAGTCAACAGAAGATTAAGATGAGGGAGCCGAGCCTTCTTTACTTTTGTTGCTTTTGTAAGCAGTTAGGAAACTTCCAAAGACAGTGACTTGCTTACCATCACAGACGTAGTCTCTCAGTCAGTAACCAGTTTTGTGCCACAGGTGGCACAAAATGGGTTTCTGGAATATGAAAAGGAAGGAAGAGTGGCTAAGGTTCAAAGTCCAGGTAGCCTTCCTTTCCTTCTGGGAATGTAGAAATCACAGCAGGACAAACAAAAGAGAGGGTGGAGTGGGTAGGGCAATGGAGTTGAGGGATTTAGAGAGTTAAGGTGGTGATAATGTTAGGCTAGAAACCAAAGTGGTACTCAGATCTATCCTCACTGGGAAGAAAGAAGCCCTCCTCGTGGAGTTGAAATGATGAAGTGTCTTCCTGCTAACGCCGTGGGAAACTATCCTGTGCACAGGTGGAACTGGGGGTCTGTGTAGCATGAACTAGTTTCAAACCAAAATTTCCCTTCACCACTGAGCATGCTCCGCTTTCAGTCTTCTGCAAAAAAGTGGATTTCGTGACTCCTGATTTTAGCTTTGGCGACTCGGGGCGGGAGAGCACAGTGGTGTCCGGCAGAGGCCACAGGTGGAATCTTGAAAGGGAAGGTGTGATGACAAGTGGGCAGCTGGGAGTTAGGGGAATCAGAGTAGGACCCAAAAGACAACCCATCAATGTGACTGGCTTTGATCTGGTCGGCAAGCCTTTGTAAAGGAGCCAGTGCGTTATCTGGAGATAGGGAGACCCGAAGTTCAGGGTTCTGGTCCTACCGTGGGAGTAAATCGGGGCGAGCAAATGGTCGTTGTTACCCAGTAGTGAGTCCCCCCTGCTACACCTTCTTGGCCTGCAATCTCCCTTGCAAGATACTGGGTGTTGGTACAGAAAGTAGGAGCTGGATGGAGGATGCTCACCAGGCAGCCCCCGGCCAACTCGTCCACCTCCCCGCCGTCTTTCTTCACTAGCCCAAAGCGGTCGCCAGGGGCCAACAGATATCTGCCTGGCTAGAACAGGCTCAGAAACTCACCTTAGCTACTTTGTTTTTGCGTTTGGACTCTTGATGGGGTGCATCCATATCTAGGGACCCCCCTGCTTTTGGTGGTAAGGGGAGAGGGACTTCCTAGTACTCTGTATAAAAACAATGATTGCTGAAGATGTGAGCCCAGGATACACAGCCTGAAGGCGGTGCCCGCGGACCAGAGGGCACGGCCGGGGCCCGGGCGCGGGGCGGGGCGGAGGGGCGGCCCGCTCTCTCCTGGGGCTGTCGGCAGCCAGGGCACCTCAAAATCGCACCGAATTTCGTAGCTCTGGGCGCCCCAGGCGCGCAAGGTACGCTTCGGGGGCGGTCCTGCCTGACCCCGGAAGAGAAAGTTGTTTTGGGGAAGGGGAGCAAGGAGACGAGAATGTTAAGTAACTAAAAATCAAAGTTGTTCTGCTCCCCTCAGGCCACCTCTCCTCTGTTTCATCTTTACCCCAAGCTCCGTTCGAGTCAGGCTTCCTCAGAGGGCCGGAGGCGCCAGGAGTGCCAGCCAGAGTTGGGGGACTGAGCGCGCCCGGCCCGCAGGTTTCGACCCTCTCCGACTCCAGGTCTCCAGGAAAACCCGGAGCGGAGCATCCCCCGGGCCGGGAAACGCCCTCGCGCGCGCCCACTGGCGCGCATGCGCAGTCGCGCGGTGGCCGCGAGTAGGAAGCTCCGCGCGGCAGAAGCGGCCGAGGCGGCGCGACTGAAGGGTGGGAAGGGACGCACCGGCTGGCGGGCTGGGGCGCTGGGACGCGGCTGGGGCTCCCGCCGGAGGTTCCTGGAAGCGTTTGGGACAGCGAACCCCAGTGCAAGGAGCCAGCGAACACGGGAGCCCGGGAGTGCCGAGTGGGCAGCGGGCGGAGCGGAGCCGCCGGGCGGAGCGGGCTCAGAGCCCGGGTCTCCGCGGCTCGGGACCCGGCGGCGGGGGCGGCGATGTTCCACTGCATCCCCCTGTGGCGGTGCAACCGTCATGTGGAGACGATCGACAAACGCCACTGCTCGCTGGTCTATGTCCCCGAGGAGATCTACCGCTACGCCCGCAGCCTGGAGGAGCTGCTGCTGGACGCCAACCAGCTCCGCGAGCTGCCCGAGGTGAGCGTCCGGCCTCACCTGCGCGCGGTCTTTGGGAGAACGCGGGCGAGCCTGGCCAGCTCTCTCGCTCCTCGCTCCCGGGGTCACTTCCCTTCCCCACGCCACCCGTCTTCCACCTCCGGATCCCGTCGCCGGGTCCCGCGGAACCGCCACTACCTGCATTCACCTGCTTCTTCCTCCCTTACCCTCCTCCCCCTCGCATGAAAAGTTCCTTGTCAGTTTATACAGAGCAAGCGACTTGATATTTTCCAAGTGGTCACTAGAGCTTGTACGACTAAGGAAACAAACGTTCTGGGCTGGCAAGGAGTTAAGATACACGTCTAGGTACTAACAACTGGCGCTTGCAGCCGGACAGGTGAGGAGCCAGGCGGCTGGGGCAGTTCCCAGGTGGAAGGACAGAGCGTGGCGTCTGCTCCCTGGGCGTTTTTCTTCGCGCTGCGTTCCCGGAGCAATAGCCAGGGCGCGCCTCCCCGGTGGGCTGCGCGCGGGGGAGCCGCACGAACTCGGCGTCTTCAGAGGAATGTGCCCCGGGCCTTATCGCTGATGGGCAGTCCTTTGACTGGCTGGCCGGCCTTGGCTCCGGGGCCGGTTGAGAATTGCGGGGAGAGGGGAGGGGAGCAGGAGGAGATCGGCAGCAGGAGAGTTCTGCTTTGGGAGCTGTGGGCAGGTGCCCAGGTGCCCGCCGCTGGGGCCCTGCCTGCGTGGACCTGTTGCGTGGAAGGAGCCGCCGTGAACGTCAGCAGAGGCTGTGCCTGGCGGGCCAGCCTTGCAAGCCGCCTCTCCCGGAGTCAGCCTGCTGACTTCTATCCTTGCATCGATGCGTTACCTCTTCAGAGTTGTTTACGTACATTAATCAGTCTGGTGCCGCTGAACTTGTCAGGCGACACATGCTGATTGAGCTTTAACTGAGGGTCTGGGACTGCGAACTTTTAACCTTGGAGCTTGCGGCCCCGGGAATTTAGCTTGAGTAACCCTCGAGGAAGAAGGTGTCACAAACCCAGGGGTGTGCAGGAAGTCAGTGTGCAGTAATCCAAAGGTGTGCAGGAAGTAGAGAGACTAGACTGCTGGGAATTGGGAGGAGGACCTGAGGCCTGAGCGTTGGGACTCAGATATCTTTCTTGGTCTTTAGTTAACACAAGGCCAAGACACTGTCACAGAGACACTCACGAGTCAAATGTTCTGGCTTGTTAAAATGACCTGATGGCATTCTTCAGCGCTGAGTGTTTTAAAAAGCGAAACTGTGTTTCTCTTAATATTTCAAATGTTCTTCCTCTAGGATTAACTTTCCTTGGTTCATGTGGAATTGGATGGTTTGCTCTATTTAATCATGGAGATTATCCTCACTAGGATCTTTGCAAAGCCCCCCGGGCTTTATTTAGCTTAGAAGCAAAAATGCCATCCACTTCCCCTCGGGCATTTATTATAGTGCAGGCATTTTCAGACATATGGCTTTGTCTGGCTTTGAGCTTCCTTAAATTTGACTTGAAAGTCATAAGCTTTCTGCCTTAAACTTACTGCCTTAAATTGTAAGTTTTAGACATTGCTATTGCCAGAAATACAGAATATGTCATTTAATACTTTTCAAGTGTGTTAGAGTGAAGTTATTAAAGATTGAGTGAAAAGCTATTTAACTAGGAACGATTAAGTGTTCTTTGTGGTATTTTTGTTTGTTTGTTTGTTTTTGTAGAACTTGGAAGATTTCCCTTGACTGGATTGGCTTTTGACTCCCTTCTGCAAAGTTTGTGGGTTTTCCTGTAATGTTGGGGGAATTCAGCCTCGTAAGGGGAAATTATGGGTTTTGAAAGTGTTAGGTGTTCTTACTAATCCTACCTGGAAACTTCTCAGCAGTTCAAGATAGTCTGATGGCATTCTGTAGGTATAGTAAATAAGTTTTTCAGAGGCTAAAGGTGGTCTTGCTTATGGGTAATTATTGCTCCTACAGCTCCGAAATTAGTTTTAGACAAAGTTTGAGTTGTTTAAAAACTTTTTTCATGACTTATTGCATGTGGATGCCTGGATGGGTATAAGCCAGACGTGAATAACCACCTTGAAAGTACAGATATTTCATTCAAAGTAAAAGACTTTTCCTTGGGCTGTTGTTTCCCCTCAGAGATCTGCATAAGTCATTAGCACTGCTCCACACTGTCCCTAACTCCGCCCCTCCCCTAACCTCTATCTCCTTACCTGCCCCATCACCAGGCGCCCTCTTCTGCTGACAGACCTCCAGGGTCCTTGTGGTGGTCTTGCTGGCTGGCTGTTTTCTTCTCTGTAGTTTGTTTGACAGCACAGATGGGGGAGGACTGCTCCCCAAACCCCAGATGCAAAGATACACACACACTGTTCAGGGTTCAGGATGATGAAACTGCCTCCTCTCTACTGAAAGGTTTGTAACCGCAGACTGGCTCCAGCTCCCTCATTTTGCAAATTGAAACTCAGAATTGAGTTTCAGCCATCAAGGCTGTACAGATGGTTAGATGCAGTCACCAGTCGCCCCCCTATTCAGCAGCTTTGGACACCTGGCAGGAATCCTGCCTATTCAGCTTTTCACACCCATTAGAATCTCAGTTATTTAGCCCCTCCTATTTTATTCATGTCATTAAGTCTGGCCTCTGTTGAATATTTATTGACCCTTCATCATTTGTAGTTGCTGGAAATATAGAGATCAGAGAAGGTGTGATTCCTATGAGCTACTCACAGCTTTGTGGGGAGACAGATGACTTGAATACACATGGGGTGAGTGTGGGTTGCAGGGGGCTTGACAGCTAGCTTGGTGGTTACTTACCTAATCTAAACTTCTGCTGAGCCTGAATCCCCATCCTCAGTAGCGGGTCCACCTTGTAGTAGCCTCTCAGTGCTGCTGTTCTGCAGGGAAGGCTTGGAACGTTCATCCGTAGCCTGACCTCAGATGGATGATAGTCTCACCATCCCGTTCCCATCCACCTTCTCCTTCCCACTTCCTTCGGGTTCCATCCCTTTGGGATGTGTATTAGCAGAGACAGTCTGACTCTAAGTTCCTTGAGATGCTGGCATGTTTTTGCTCATCCTTGTAAGCCCCAAGCCTGGCACCCAGTAGGTCCTGCTCAGTGAACAGCTTTTGTCTGTTGAATGCATTTAGCTTAGCCTGGTGCAAATCTTTCTCCACTGCTTCTTTCTCTTACCTGAAGCGTATCAGTGCTCTGGCATCTATCCACTTCTAACATAGTCAGAGAATATTCAGGTTGGGGAGTGATTTTTTTTCAAGACTATCTAGCTGGTTAGATGCACAGTGGTTGCTTCAAGTTGGAAGCCACTTGAGAAGTTAAAGGTCACTGATATGGTGAAGCTGTTGTCTTCCCCAAGATCCTGTGCCCTACTCTGTACTTCCTCAGTGTTTCTGACACCGTCAATTTCCTCCTCAAAGTGCATGGATTCTCAAATACCTTCATGCGATCTCTCTGGCTTCAATACAGAGCCGACTCTAATAGGCAGCAAATATTTTGAGTAAAGGCTGTTGAGCCCATATAGCTTATAGAACCAAGTTTCATTTTGTCATCTACTCTTATTTAGGGTTTGGTTGATCTCTTGATGATTGCCAGATGGCATTATCTCAAATATCAACCCTTTCCCCTCATTCTTTCTCATAGCCTACTTTATTTTTCCCCAGTCCTTAGAGCACCATTACTACCTAACTCTAGACTTGCTTACTCGCATCTGTGTGCTTACTTGTTCTTTGTCTCCTCAACTAGAACATGAGCTCCAGGAGGGCAGGGATGCTTTTGTTCATGGCTGAACCTAGGACAGTGTCTGGCACATAGTAGGAACTCACATGCTTGTTACGTGAGTGAGTCTTCACATGTGCTATCAGGGGTAGGCTTGCTCCCGTTTCTCAACAATGACTGTGCATCATGATTCCCCTTACTGCAGTCTCACGCCTACTGTATACCAATCTGTTTAAACTCATTGTGGGATAAAGTCATTCTGAAATCAGTGTTTTTTTCTTACCAGTTTTTGTTCTCTATCTCTTCTGTGCTGGGAACCTTTGACAGCCTTCTCTTTTTGAAATAATTTTTAGGCATTGTAAACGTAATTCTGACTGTGACTTTGACATGTCCAACTGTGATCTGTTAAAAGGATATCCATTCCCACTTGGAATAAGTCCCTTTTGTCTTAAACTTGCCATGTCCCACTTCAGTGGGGCAGCCATTCTTCCCAAGTTCATGGACCAAGGCTCTTTGGGCTTGTCTTCAAGGAGCAGAGACCAGGGATGCTGGAGTCAGATAGCTCAAATGCTGCTGCAGCACTTGGATACTTCCTTCAAGCCTTGGTTTCCTTACTTGTTCTCTTAGTACCTGATTTCTATGGTTATTCTGTAAGTGCATGCAAAGCACTTACAGTCAGATAAATGATGTCTAAGAGTTTTGTAGATACTGTGGTGAGATGTTCCTCCCCTCCCCCAAATAAAACAATATTTCTTAACCCGGAATTGGGATACATTTTCCTTGCAGTTTGTAAGTCATTTTTAAAAATCAGAATTAAAATGTTAATGTTCTTTTCTATAATAATTAAAATCTCATAGCTTCCATACATCTAGATGAACTTACAAATGAGTAGTGCCATAAGGTTTAGTAGTGCCGTAATGTGTGTTTGATTGAGCACTCTCTTAATTGTCTTTAGCTAAGGGAAAAAGAACAGATGTGGGCTTATTGCAGAAATCATGTGTTCAGGTCAGATGATAGCTGGAAGTTACGGGAGCAAAGATTTCATGGCCGTTTGTTAGAGCAGAGTGGTGGGGAGCGGAAGGGGTCACAGAGCCCACGGTGGTGCAGGCTGGCAGAGTTGCCAGGAGCCTGCTCCGAGGTAGTGCTGTACCAGTATGTGCAGCCATGCGATGACTGTCCAATTGTGTCACTGTCATCTGTCACTTCAGATCAGTGTTGAGTTCTCTTTTATTGGTTTTTGTCAGATTTTTAAATTGCTTCACCTTACGGTTTTGTAAGGACTAAGGCACAGGGAGGGCATACCTAGTTTTATGTTTAGATGTACTTAAATAACATTGGAATAAAAATAATTTAAGTGAAAGCTTAGGAAGAAGGGAGCCCAAAAGGACTTTCCCCTTAAAGTGATGACCCAGGCATTTGTCAAGGTAAGGAAACCATCCTCATTTCTCAGATATCCTGTTGCACAGTTTAGCACTTAATTATGATTCTCTTATGTGTTTGTCCACCTCCCCTTCTCCTACTTCTCTCTGGCCTCAATCCCCCCAGTCCCTTATAGGTGAGGAAACTGGGACCTAGAGAAGTTGTAATTTGTCTTGGATTAGTGGAGGGTCAGATCTCTCTGATTAACAACTATTGAGTGAGTACCTGGTACCTATTAATAAGAAGTATAATAGCCACCACTTACTGAGATTTTACTGAGCTCCAAACATTGTATTAGTTACTCTACATAAATTACTTCTCTTAAACTGAATAACAACGTGCTTTAGCCATTAGAATTTCAGTTTTACAAATGCAGACATTGAGACTTATTTAAGAAACTTATTTACGAATCTTTTTTAGGAAACATGGTCAAGGTCAGTTCTGGAGCAGGCATTTGGCTCCGCCTCCATGTGTGCATTTACCACCTGTGGGCCCACCTGGGCGCAGGGAGGCCTGGCCATGTGTGGATGCTTAGGAGGGAGACTCTGCAGAAAGCTCATGGCAGCTCTGAGGAGTCTCACACTCTCTGAGTTGCTGAGGGGAGGCTTTGGAGGTGGTGACATTCACACTAGACTGGAAGGAAGGACAAAATATGTCAGCTGTGGCCCAAACCAGTCTTTTCCAGGTGGCTAGAATGAGGGGCGCCTGAGCAGTAGGAAGTGACTGGAGAGGGGCCTGGGGCCAGATCATGAAGGGCTCTCACAGTGTTGCTAAGGAGGTATACTCTGCCCTATAGGCAGAGGAAGCCTATGGGTGGTGTGTAAATAGAGGCACTGTACAGGTAGATCTTCGCTTTAGAGAGATAATTCCGGGGCACAGTGTATAGAATCAGGGAGACTAGCCAGGAGCCCACTGTGGTGGTCTAGGCCAGAGGAAATGAAAGCGCACAAATGGGGAGACAGCTTTGTCAAAGATGTTCGCCCTGGGCGTTCCTGCCCTCCGGGCCAGCGCTTTTTCTGCTGTGGTACCTTTTCTGCAGCGCTGATCTTCTGAGGCACATCAGTAATACTTGTGTAACAGCAAGCGAAAAGCATTTACCCTCCTGTTGGGGGATGTCGTTTCCTTGACTGTGGCGTGTCTGCATTCAATTCATGAATTGCTCACTAAGACATGGCAAGGTAGGTAGGTAGGTATTGGCTTAGGGGAAGGAGGAACAGCCAGATGTGCTGTGGATGACAAGAGTTTGTTATTTTTGGGTTTCAGATAAATATGGTCATCAAGTTTATAGAAATGAACCTGTAGTACCACTGGTAGCCCTGGGGTTTGTGTTTCTGAGTAATATGAATGTGTTACTGTATGTGTACCTTACCATGGACTTTAGTTTCATCATCTTCTGCTGATGCTTTGAAAGGCTGACACTTGCAGAAGTTTTATTATTCTAGAGGAGCTTGGAAGTTATGTGTCTTTAAAAAAAATAGCTCTCGTTTTTGAGGGAAAGTAAAACTATTCATTTAATAAAACTTTTCTGGGATTGACAAAGTTGAGTGCTGCTGGTAAAAAAGTGAAATAAGCTTGTTTCCACAGTTCTTCCTGCCTCTTCCTCCAGTGAAAAGGGGCATTTTGAACCTTCCTCCCAGCTTTCCATTGCATTATCCTCTCTGCCAGAATTTGCAGCTTCTGTACTGTAATAAGTAGGTACTTGGGATTTCCTTAAAAAGGACTCTATACCACAGACTTGACATTCTGGGGATAAGCATAGTTGATATTTACACAAGAGGGTCAGGAATAGCACAGCAAACATTTCTTAGCAATGATGACAAATCTCAGCCATGATCTTTCTGTGCCATGGAGTAACCAGAGTCAGTGGGTTCTTTTCGGTAAGGACTGAGTGAGTGCTGAAGGCTTTTCTCTTTGTTCACAGAAGTCTACGGGGATGTAGCCTATTCTGGAAACCTACCCAGAATATAGGGCTACAAATGTTTGTCCTCTCCTTCATGTGATAGTTACGAGGGATGATGAGATCATGGGCCAGATCTTAGTAAATGCATAGAAGAACTCCTGGATGTCCATTTACTTTCTCTTGGGTATTATTTAGTGGACAGGCACGGTAATTTACTATTGCATGTGGTATTTTAGAAGATCTAATGGTATGTATGTGTGTCTACCTATAATATTTTGAACTCCTAGAAGTAAGATGAAATATTTTAAAAAATGAGAAAAAATTTTTTTTGGCTCATCATTATGTTAAAGAGTTTCCTTATCTAGGCTGTAATTCTAGAGTCCAGAGAATTTGACTCAGTTGGAAGAAATTTGGTATTTCAGTTTCCAAGAACCACAAGGAATGGATTTGTCATGTGGTGGGTGGAAGGAGGTGTTACACCTAATTACAGCATGTCCCAGACTGATTCCTGGGTAGTGTGGCCAGATAGAGAGGTCTGTGTCTACCCTGGCCACTCTCGTCACCTTTCCCTCCATAGTCTATACCCACTTCTTGGGAAAAGATCATGAGGAGGGGCTGTCAGCTGACTTGTAGAAACTAGGAGCTTGAGTCAGATGAGCTCCTAAAAAGGCCAGAAAGTGGCTTCTGCACCTCTAAGGATGTGATGTGGGCTCCTGCTGCCTCACTTGGTTCAGAAGATGTGGGGACCTCTGAGCTCATGCTATTAGTGCACCTGGTTTGACTTTGGTCCATGATGTGGCTTTGTTTTATCTCATTAAAGGAGTAATATGGATTGGATTCTTAAAAGAATTCAAAGAATGAAAGTGACATTTTCCTTGCATCTGTTGAAGTGATGCCAGCCATTAATCATTTTAGAACGTATTCTTAAGGATTTTTTTCTCTCTGTACACCACCATGTATTTATTGTTAAAACAAAGTGAGGACTCTCACTATATAAATTTCTTTGCTGATTGCTTTTTTTACTTAACACTGCCTTGGACATCTTCCATATCAGTATGCATAGATGTCTTTTAGCATTGATTCTGGAGCTGTAGTATTCTACTGTATTGGATATATCACGATTGATTTAACCTTTCTCCTATTGCTGGACATTTAAATGGTTTCTGATTTTTTGCAGTGATGAACCATGCTGGATTAAGTGTTCTTGTACATATTACCTTGTACTCCTGTGCAAATTTTTCTTTAGGATAAATCTTAAGAAGTGTAATTGTTGGATGAAAGGGTATACATTAACAAATTTTATAGATGTTGCTAGATGGTCAAAGATTTTTTTTTAATAATAGATGAAGGCCTTGCTAGAGATTATAGAAATCTACCACTTCATGTAGCTCATGAAATGAAAATCTAGAGAGGTAAAGTGATATGTCAAAGCAAAGTGAAAATGTGGACTGTAAATCTCCAACTTTAGACTCTAAGTCCTGTGGATTTGCTAGGGGCCTAGAGACTGGTTCTGTCATCTCTGCTCCTTTTTCTTTCTTTCTTTCTTTCTTTCTTTCTTTCTTTCTTTCTTTCTTTCTTTCTTTCTTTCTTTCATTTTTTTTGTTTATTTATTTTGAGAGAGAGAAGACAATGCAAGGGGGGGCAGAGAGGGAGGGGGAGAGAGAGACTTGAGCAGGCTTTGCACTGTCAGTTGCAGAGCCCGTCACAGGGCTTGGTTTCATGAACTCTGAGATCATGACCCATGCCTACATCAAGAGTCTGACGCCCAAATGACTGAGCCACCCAGGCACCTCATCTCTACTCCTTTTATTTTCGACTGTGACTCCTTCCTATAGTCCTGGAAAAGCCCTCAGGTGGGCTTCAGTCTGTTAATCAGATACTTGTTCCAGCTGTTTGGAAGACTGACATCTAAGTCTTGCCTTTAAGTAGTCTACACTCTTTTGAGTCAGGGAGAGAAGTTTGAGTCATGGAATTCCTATTGTGGCTCAGTGTCACATGGGTCAGTAAACCAGGAGTTGCTGTGGACACTTGCAGGAGCTCACTGGGGCATCAGGAATGCATGGCTCTAGTTTTCACTGAAGGTAGGTTCAGAGAGGCTGGGAAGGGTGGGCAGGCATTGCAGACAGGGAGCTTTTGTGAGGCGACACAATCTTGTGCTGTGGGGCTCACTCTGGGTTGACTTGATTCTGTTTCTGGCACAGGGCCCAAGATGATATGAAGCATGTTGGTGAACCAGAGGCTTGGGTGTTAACTTGGTGTGTTGACTTGTGTGGATCAGCCTCTCCCAGAGGCTCAAATCCTTTATCCTTTTCTCCTTCAATCCTTTTTCACTACTTGGCAGTGATCTTTTTAAAACACAAATGTGGGGCACCTGGGTAGCTCAGTTGGTTGAGTTTCCAACTCTTGATTCCAACAAAGGTCATGATCCCAGAGTTGTGGAATCAAGCCCTACATTGGATTCCATGCTGAGCATGGAGCCTGCTTAAGGGTCTCACTCCCTCTCTTTCCTTCCCGCCTCTCTCCTCCCTCCCCTTCTTTCTCTCCCCCTCCCTCCCTCTCCTGCTCTCTGTTCCTTTCTCCTTCCCTCTGCCCCTTTACCCTGCTTGTGCATGCTCTCTCTCTAAAATAACACACAAATGTGATGAATGACTTCCTGATACAGCAGCTTCTCACACCTGCAGGATACAGCCTGGCAATGTTTTTGTTCTCTGCCCACGCCTTCTACCTTATCTCCCATCTCTTTCCAACCTGAACTTTCCAGCTTGTGTTTCAGCAAGAGTTAGCTACCCTTGGTTGCCAATCTATTATTTCATGCTTCTGAGTCTTCATTTTTTTTTTTTTTTAACTCTATTGTGAGTTATTCTTTCTCCATTTCTTTGCCTGGCTCATTGCTCTTCATCCCAGGCGATACAGCTGAGGAGATAACATTCCTCCAGGAAGCCTTCCCTTACCTCCTCTCTGGTCTCTGGGGATACCTGTGTCATTACTTGTACCTCTTTGTAATTATCTTTGTCTCCTATCAAAGTGAGTTTCTTAAAGCTACACACTTTTTTTCTTTGCATTCCTGCTCCCTAACAGGGTGGTTGGCACAGAGCAAACATTTAATACATATTTGAGCAGCATTCTTGGGGAAGTTTTCAGCCATGCTGGGGAGTGGCTTTAGAAGTGGGTTTGGACTTGGGGCATTTGAGTGGCTTAATCAGTTAAGCGTCTGACTTCGGCTCAGGTCATGATTTTGTGGTCTGTGAGTTTGAGCCCTGCATTGGGCTCTGTGCTGACAGCTCAGAGCCTGGAGCCTGCTTCAGATTCTGTCTCCCTCTCTGCCCCTCCTCCACTCTTGCTCTGCCTCCCTTTCTCTCTCTCTCTCTCTCTCTCTCTCTCTCTCTCTCTCTCTCAAAAATAAAGAAACATTAAGGGCGCCTGGGAGGCTCAGCTGGTTAAGTGTCCGACCTTGGCTCAGGTCATGATCTCACGGTTCGTGGGTTCGAGCTATGTGTCAGGCTCTATGCTGACAGCTCAGAACCTGGATGCTGCTTCAGAATCTGTGTCTCCCTCTCTCTGCCCCTCCCCCACTCACACTCTGTCTCTCTTACACAAAAATATTAACAAAAATAAACTTTTAAAAAATTTAAAATAAAGAGTGAATTTTGACTAGACCTGTGAGAGCTTCATGATTATTCCAAGAGGATCTGGGCCTTCTGCAGTCTTTGTGTGGATGGGTGGCATCATGATGGAGGGAGTTGAGTACTGGCCTGGTAGTCAGTCCAGATTTTTGCCCTTGACCTGAGTGACACTAGATTGTAACCTTGGGCAAATCACATAATCCTTTAAGCCTCAGTTTCCTTATGTGAATGATGAAGGAATGGTGTCAGTACTGTTCAGGGCTCCTTGAGTTCTGATCCCCTTGAATGCCAACTTTATGAATTGACGACTTGATGCCACCTTGCTAACCTTAGGAAAGTGGTCCCACAGTTGTTCACATACCCTGTGAGGTTGCTTAGTGAGGTTTAGTAGAACCACAAGTGTGGGCTTAATAATTATAATCAAGGATTTGATGATAAGGTGAAGCTGTTCCAAATACCCTCTTGTGGTCAGTTGTTGATTTTGGGAACCAATTAAGGGAAAAAGATCAGCAGATTTTTTTCTGGTTAAAACAGCCCCCCCCAACTCGCCCCCACCCCACATACCTTCATCCTCCCCCCAACACTCCCTCACACCCCTCCCACACACACCCCCACACCTCCTTACACATACCTACACCCTCCCCCTACATCCCTGCCCCCACACAGGCACCAACAACCTTTGAGCATTGAGATTTTTGCCCATTTCAGTTGCATTCTCCCAGCTTTTAGACACGAAGTAAAATGGGCAACATAGCTGGGGCTTTTTGTCGTTTTATTAAATGAGCTGAAGCAGTCCAGAGATGGTTGTTTGAAACTTTATGTTGGCTTGATTTGAGTATCTGAGAGACCGTATTTATGCAAACATAGCTTGGGAACTGATGATTAAGAATATGGGTTCTCTGGTTGGATTAATACCACACTGAGGTGGCTTTCAAGTAGTGTACTAGGATCAGAGGTGACAGCTTTCCACCATCTTGCATAGCTGGCCTCCTGACTAGGTATTGGTATCTAGCTTCCCAGGCAGCTCCATTCAGGAATGGGCACTGGGGGTAGATCACTGCTGGATCTCAACACACCTTCCCTCCTTTCTCTGCTCATTGCACAGAGTTACTGAGTGTTGACTCTGCTTCAGGCATTGTTCTATCTAGCAAGATAGCTATCTCACCTTATTCTTACAAGCTTTCATTCCAGGTAAGTGAGACAGCCAATAAATGGAAAAGCATGTAAGAATTTCAGATAGTGATAAAAACTGTAATGATAACAAAACAGGGAGAAGTCCTAGCCTCAGCAGTCAAACAACAAAGTGAAATAAAAGACATCCAAATTGGCAAAGAAGAAGTCAGACTTTCACTTTTCACGGATGACGTGATACTCTCTACATGAAAAAACCGGACTCCACCAAAACACTGCTAGAAATGATACATGAGTTCAGCAAAGTTGTAGGATATAAAATCAATGTACAGAAACCAGTTGCATTTCTATACACCAATAATGAAGCAATAGAAAGAGGTACCAAGACATCCCATTTACAACTGCACCAAGAACAAATATTGTTAAAATGTCAAGTCTACCCAAAGCAATCTACACATTCAATGCAATCTCAGTCAAAATAGCACCAGCATTCTTCACAGAGCTAGAACAAACAATCCTAAACTTTGTGTGGAACCACAAAAGACCCCAAATAGCCAAAGTAATATTGAAGAAGAAAACCAAAGCACGAGGCATCACAATCCCAGACTTTATCCTCTACTACAAAGCTGTAATAATGAAGTCAGTATGGTATTGGCACGCACACGCACACACACACACACACACAAAGACACATAGACCAATGGAATAGGATAGAAAACCCAGAATTGGACCCATAAATGTATGGCCAACTCCTCTTTGATAAAGCAGGAAAGAATATCCAGTGGAAAAAAGACAGTTGCTTTAGCAAATGGTGCTGGGAGAACTGGACATTAACATGTAGAAGAATGAAACTAGACCATTTTCTTACACCATACACAAACATAAACTCAAAATGGATGAAAGACCTGAATGTGAGACAGGAAACTATCAAAACCCTAGAGGAGAAAACAGGCAGCAACCTCTTTGAACTTGGCTACAGCAACGTCTTGATATGTATGTCTCTGAAGGCAAGGGAAATAAAAGCAAACTGTTGGGACCTCATCAAGATAAAAAGCTTCTGTACAGCGAAGGAAATAATCAGCAAAACTAAAAGGCCACTGACAGAATGGGAGAAGATATTTGCAAATGACATAACAGATAAAGGGTTAGTATCAAAGAATAATAAAGAATTTACCAAACACAACACCCGGAAAACATATAATCCATTGAAAAAATGAACAGAACACATGAATAGACACTTTTCCAAAGAAGACATCCAGATGGCCAACAGACTCATAAAAAGATTCTCAACATCACTCATCATAAGGGAAATACAAATTAAAACCAAACTGAGATACTACCTCACATTGGTCAGAGTGGCTAAAGTTAACAAGTCAGGAAACAGAGATGTTGGCGATTATGTGAAGAAAGAGGAATCCTCCTGCACTGCTGGTGGGAATGCAAACTGGTGTAGCCACTCTGGAAAACAGTGTGGAGGTTTCTCAAAAAACTAAACATAGAACCATTCTGTGACCCAGCAATAGCACTACTAGGAATTTATCCAAAGGACACAGTAGTGCTGATTCCAAGGGGCCCATGCATCCCAGTGTTTATAGCATCGCTATCAACAATAGCCAAATTGTGGAAAGAGCCCAGATGTCCATGAACTGAGGAATGGATTAAGAAGATGTGGTGTGTGTACATACACACACACACACACACACACACACACACAGGAATACTACTTGGCAATGAAAAAGAATGAAATTTAGTCATTTGCAACAATGTGGATGCAACTGGAGGGTATTATGCTAAGTGAAATAAGCCAGTCAGAGACAGATATCATATGTTTTTACTCATATGTGGAACTTGAGAAACCTAACAGAAGACCATGAAGGAAGAGAAGGGGAAAAAATAGTTAAAAACAGAGAGAGGGAGGCAAACACAAGAGACTCTTAAATATAGAGCACAAACTGAGAGTTGCTGGTGGGGTGGGGGAATGGGGGTTATGAGAAAAATGGGTGATGGGCATTGAGGAAGGCACTTGTTGGTATGAGCAGTGGGTGTTGTATGTAAGTGGTGAATCACAGGAATCTGCACCCGAAGCCAAGACCACGCTGTATGTTAGCTAACTTGACAATAAATCATATAAAAACAATTTTAAAAACAAAAGAAAACAGAGAAATGCAGTAGGGAGCGGTAGGAGGGAGAAGGCCTCTCCAAGGAGGCAACATTTGCATTGATGCGGGGAGGCAGCTGTGTGAATATGCCACAGGTCCTTGCAAAGACTTGGCGATGAGTTTGGCGATTTTGTAGGCAGAAAGAAGATCAGTGAAGCTGGTACACAGTATGACTGGGAAGAGAATAGATCATTAAGGTGAAGATGTTGGTGGGTTTCATGTATGTAAGGGCATGGAGACCCTGGTGAAGAGGTTGGATTATTATTATTTTTTTTGGTCAGTTGAAGTATGGCAGATCATAAACTCACAGGATAGCTGACTTAGGCCTTAGAAAGTTCCCTCTGCCAGCTGGTTAGAGACAGCAGGGAATTCAGAGAAGCAGGGAGACCTGGACAGGAAGCCTTTTATTGAAAAATTCTAGAGAAGAGCTGACAGTGATTTGGACTAGGGTGGTAGCAGAGTAATGAGCTATATTTTGGGGGTAAAGTCAAGAAGACCTGCTGATGTAATGGATGCAGGGTTTTGGTTTTGTCAATTGAGGAATGACAGAGCCATTTACTGTGTTAGGGAGGACTGGGAAAGGGAATATAGCAGGATAGGAAGTACTTGGGACATGTCAGAAGTTTTTATGAGCCTAGTACTTATGAGAGGAAGTCTGGGTAATGAGAATTATAAGAAAGACAGCACATGGTTTTTGAGCAGTGTGCTTTGAATTGTTCTAAATACTTCCCGTGAGTAACTCATTTAATCCTTACTACAATCATGACTTCATTTTACATAAATAGCTTTATTTTACTGTTGAGGCCACTGGTACACAGATGAATTAGCTTGCTAAGGTCACACAGCTAGGAGGCAGAAGAGCTAGGGGTCTAGCTGATGCAGTCTGGTTCTAACCACTGTGTCTTCCTTCCTTAAGTCTAAATATGGGGTGACTACGTTGTCTACACTAAAAGCTACCTGATGGGCCAGGAGTTGTGTCTGTTCTATGAAAGGGAACAGAGAGAGACACCCATGTCACCTGGGTTACTTTTGCTTGTTAAGAAGAAGAGCACTGATGGGGTGCCTGGGTGACTCAGTCTGTTAAGGGTCTGACTTTGGCTTAGGTCAAAATCTCACATTTTGTGAGTTTGAGTCCCGCATCAGGCTCTGTTCTGACAGCTCAGAGCCTGGACCCTGCTTCAGATTCTGTGTCTCCCTCTCTCTCTGCACACACACCCCCCTGCCCCCTCATGCTTGCTTTCACTTGCTTTCTCTCTCAAAAAGAAAATAAAAACATTAAAAAAAAAAAAAAAAAAGAAAAAGAGCACCGAGCTGGAATATCACTTTAAGAATTAGGTCACCAAATAGTAATCTGCTCATTCAAACATAATCTTTAAAGGATTAGTGGAACCCATTCTTTGGATTTCTTCCCTTCAGAAAGCAACTTGTAGCTGTATCCTTACAAACTCTTGAAGTAAAAGCACTTCCGTTTGGAAAAACGATAGGTGTCACTGAATATAATGAGCACTAGTTTTATCATAGCAGTGCCCTCATTATAATTCTCATTATTATTCACCTGTTATGCCATTTGTCTCTGTTTTCAAAGCATGATATCAAGTGGTTAGATTATAAGGCAGTTTTTGGTCTTGACTGTAAAGGTTAGAATGTATCATCAAGATGCTCTAGAGGTGCCCCAGGTGGCTTAGTCAGTTAAGCGTCTGACTCTTGATTATGGCTCAGCTCATGAGCTCACAGTTCCTGGGTTCAAGCCCTGAGTCAGTCTCTGTGCTGACAGCGTGGAGCCTGCTTGGGATTCTCTCTCTCCCTCTCTCTCTGCCCTTCCCCTGCTCACACCCCCCCCCCCATAAATAAACATTAAAAAGAGGTTCTAATTGGAACTATACATATTCCAGTACTGCAACAAATAGTGTGCCACAGTTAGTTACCCATCTCCATTCTCTGTAACCTCATTCTCACATGGCAAGAAGAGGGGATGGGGGGAAGGTGTTGATGCCCTGCAACTCCGGTAAGTAGTGATTCGCTGAGTAGAGTTAGGCCAGGAGAAGAGAGAAGCTAATCCCATGGCCTACTCCTCCGCCTTACCCATCCCCACCTCTTCTTAGTAACTTCCTGTTAAAAAAGGAAACCTGGATACAGACATTTTGTGTCAGGTAAATATAGTAGATGGTTATTGCTCATGAGGTGTAGTTTATATAATTTTAAAAATTTATATATTCTAAATGTTTTAATTCATGTTTCAGGTTTAGGCCCAAAGTAAACCCAGCTCCAGAGCAGTGTCAGGGAACTTCTGTGGTTTCAGATCCCTGGCTATTTCTCCTTCTAGAGGGTTCAGCCCTGGAGACACAGGGGTGTATCTGGAATACTCTTGCCTGCACGCAACAAACTTTGCAACTGAAAATGCCTTAAATCAGTGTCTCACCATCTCACGTATGAGGAAGCCTGAAGGATGGTGGTTCTGGGGTGGGCTTAGCAGGTTGGCAGCGCCGGGCACTGGTATGGCTCCTGGGTGGCATGCTGGGCCCTGTCTCCCACTGCAGCCCCTCAGGGGGGTGGCATCTCAAGGAGAGGCGTGCACGGAGCCACAGGCCCAACCCTAGTCTGTTGTTGTTGTTGTTTCTTCTTTCGAAGTGGGAAGCAGGTAGGTAAGGGATAGGAATGAGGGGCTTGGGGCTGGGTGTGGGGTTTGGTGCCTGCAAGGGGGAGGGCAGGGAGGACAGACGGTGTGAGCCTGGCTGGCTCTTGCAGACGCCCTTGTTTCCCGTCAGCAAGTAGCTGTTATGTCTCTCTCTGGTTTAACCCCATGTCCTCTGCCAAAAACACAGGGACCATCTGCTCAGGAAAAGTCTAGTAGGAGTGACTTCTGTTGCAAAATATTCTTAAAAGAAAATAAAAAGCTTGTACATGCAGACATTGTCCCTAGATTTTAGTCTAAGTGTGAGAGAAATTTTGTGAGAGGAAAGCATAAATATTGTAAGGATGAAAGTACCAAATATGCTTGTTTTCTAAATTGTTAAATTCTAATATATGTTCTAAGTACTTCCTAGTACTTTTTTTTAAAAAGTTTATTTATTTATTTTGAGAGAGAGAGAAAGCGAGCAGGGGAGGGGCAGAGAGAGAGAGAGAGAGAGAGAGAGAATCCTAAGAAGGCTCTGTGCTGTCAGTACAGAGCCCCATGTGAGGCTTGATCCCATGAACTATGAGATCATGGCCTGAGCCGAGATCAAGAGTCTGACACTCAACTGACTGAGCCACCCAGGTCCCCTCTTGTACTTTCTAATGCACTTTTTAAGTGTTAAGTTTCTGTGACAGAGTGGTCTCACCTTTCCAGGTCTCCTTGCCTTTGTTGGTGTTCGGCTTGAAATAGTCTTCTTCAGCGCGGATGCTGCCGCTTCCATGAAGGCCTCCCAGTTCTACAGTCACGTCCATGTCTGTGCTCCCCTGACCCATTCACAGCTCACTTCTCTCATGCCATTTGTCAGGATGCGGGTTAGTCGTGCGTCTGTTTCCCTCAGTTTGTCATCAGGGACTTATTTTATGCACCTCTGTCTCAGACATTTGAGAATTTAGTGCCTTATTTAAAAGAAATGCTCAAAAAAGTTCTGTTGCACTGAAAAAGAACTGTTTTTAAGGTGTAGTTTAGTTACCTAAATCCTCAGACATTTGTCATGTATCCAGCCCCTCCCTTCCAGTGCCTTAGTGTAGTGAGTTATTCCGAGGGCTCCTGATACCAGCAGCACAGCCTCACCTCATTCGTGGAGCCCGGCGTCCCCTGGGGACCTCTGTGCGGCAGCAGACTGCAGCGCTGGCTCAGTGAGGCACCTGAGAGGAGGCGGTCGTGTGGGCTGAGTCAGCACGTCCTGTTGGCAGAGGGTCAACAGTAGCACAGAAAGATAACACATCATTAGTTGTGTTGACGGAAGGTCTGTCCTCTCCCCCTTGCCTCCGAGCGGAGGTGTCAACGAGGAGCAAAATGGCCAAAAGGCAGGACGTGTTTCTGAAGCTGTGGGCCTGGGCTGCGCACACACTACACACTCTGGAGAATGGAATGAAACCTCAGTTACAGTTTTGAAAGTGCAAATAGCAGCTCCTTGCTGACTGCCCACAGTATTTCCAGATGTGTGACCGGGCACTTCGTGTCAGCCTCGTGAGGGAGAGTTTTCAAAAGTCCTATTTTACAGGTGAGAAAACTGAGGCCAGGCCCACTCCTAAGGTCACTCACGTGGGAAACAACGTGGCTGGGGTTAAGTCCAGGTCTGCCAGACTCCAAAGGCTGATTTTTTGTGCGGTGTGCTACTTTGGCAGATCCAGTCAGGTAGCGTCCTTGAGATCTTCATGCAGCCAACGTGTATTGAAGGCCACTGCCTCGTTAGGCACCAGAGATGCAGAAGTGAATGCCAGCCCTTCCCTGACTTTAGGTGTCAGAATTTAGTGATGGCATCAGTCAACCAAGCCAATTATGATGAAGCTTGGGTTGTGGAACTAGTGGCAAAGGTTTTCTGGTGGTGGAGGGCAGGGGGCACGACAAAGCCAGGTATTGTTGGAGGTGTGGGGGTATGGGTGTCAAGAGCTAACTAGCTAATTAGTTTTTCAGCGGGAGCTAATAGGAGCCATCCCAGGTGGCTGCAAATGCCAGGTTCGGGAGCTTGGCCTTTATTTTGTCATCACCAGAGTTTAAGCCCAGGAGTGTCTGGTCAGACATGGCTGTAGAGAGCTCAGCCTGGTAGCAGCGTGTGGATGGCTTGAGGGGGAACAAGGCCGGAGGCAGGGAGAATATTTCGGAGGCAAACAGGACCAGGATGTGGTGACTCACCGAACTGGAAAAGGAGAGTGGTGGCTGCAGGGGCCGAGGGTACCAGCTGAATTTTCAGCGTGGGTGACTGGGATTTTTCCATATAGAATTTGATGAATGAAAGAAAGGGTGCGTGTGGGTAAATGGAAGATCAAGCCTGGAGGCTTTAGTTTCCTCAGGGAAGGACAAGATGGGGCAGGCACTAGGTGAGAGAGGTAGGGGCTGAGCAGGGGGTATCTCTGGGTGGTGAAGCTGGAGAGGGGGCTGGCGGGCATTCCTGGGATTGTTGTGAATTTCTGGGGGTGCCAGCAGCCTTTGTGGTTTGTGTTCTTTTGTCCTCCAGAGAGCTCAACTATACCAGCCCGGCATAGGGAAAGGTAGATTGTACGTGCCTTTTGTACCTACAGAAGAGGGAATGGGGCCGCTGAGGTTTCTGGCGGAAAAGGTATTTGCAACACTGTGTAGGCAGAGAAAGAAGGGAATTTTTTAACAAGGGCCGGATGGTCAGAGAGAAAATAGTAGGAATGAAGCCACGGGAGAGGTCATAGCCAGATCTGGAATACCAGAGTTGAAGATAGGTGAAAGGAAGCAGGTCTGGGGAAACGAAGCAGCTCTGGGTGAGGTCAGTATTCCAGGGCAGGACCGGGGAGAGGACAGTGATGTGCCGTGGGTGTGGGGGGCAGCGGGAGCCACTGGGCTTGTTGTCAGAAGGGTCACATCCATTGGGAGCCGTTAGCCCAGATGCCTGTGGCAGGGGCATGTGGGCAGTGTAGGCTGAAGACAGACCTGTGGCAGAAGACAGCATGTGCCCCATCTGAAGGGAACAGCCCTCACCACTGCAGCCCACCCCTGTCACATTAGGATGTGGGCCTGCCATTAACGCTTCACTCACAGTGCTTGCTTGCTTTTTTCTTTTTTCCTGAAAATCAGAATTTTTTGTCAAGTCTCCCAGTTCTTGAGTGTTGACATCTTACTGAACAGTTTCAAAAATGCGCTGTTGATCAGGTATAGAATGGACTTACCTGCGTGGGCTGCCTGTTTGTGTCCTCTGCTCTACGAACACCTTGACATTCTTAGGACTTTGGCAGGAAGGAGGTGGGTGGGAGGTGTTTGTGAATTGGATCCTGGAGTCTTGGTAACACCTTACCTTCCTGGTCATTTTGTTTGGTTTGTAGGATGGAGGTTTTAAAGATAAAGAGCTAACTAGCTAATTAGTTTTTCAGCGGGAGCTAATAGGAGGTTGATAGTAATCTGAAGCCTGTGGCTCAAGTGAACTGCAGATTGTGATAAAAAATTGCTAGCTGCTTCTGAAGCTCCTGCATCCTTATAACTTTTCACTATTCTAGAGAGTCCATCTTTGACTCTTCTTATTTTTCCTCTTAGTCTCTTTCTTGAGTCATACTTCTTCTTTTGCTTGTTTATGGCGTTTTCTTTCCTTGCCCCCCACCTTTTTTCCCTCATCTTTCTGTATTTACCTTTCTACCTACAATTCATTTTCTTCGAGAGTTCAACTTGAGTTAGCTGGTTAAAGTAATGTGTAGTTTTTTGTTTTTGTGTGTGTGTGTGTTGATTCAGTAAAATTTTATATTTATTTTCTTAGTTTTTAAAACTTGTGAATAAATTACATGAGTTGTGATTATAGGTAATGAGATTTAGGTATTTCACATCCAAATGGATGTTTTGCCCTTCAAATTAATCACTTTGTGGGTTTTCCTCAAATTTCAAAACATTGTTTGTCCTCAGGCCACCTATACATAGCTTGGACCATCACCTGTGTTTGCAAATCTTTTTCCTTTTGAAGGCACATTTGATGTTTGGGACAGACTAAGAACTAGGTTCTTATTTATTTTTATTTTTTTAAAAGTGAGCTGGTGAGTGGAGGAGAGGGTCAGAGGAAGTGAGGGAGAGAGGGAGAGAGGGAGCGGAGGGAGGGAGGGAGAGAGAGAGAGAGAGAGAGAGAGAGAATCCCAAGCAGGCTCCATGCTCAGCACGGAGCTTGGTGCAGGGCTCGATCTCACGAACCAGAAGATCATGACCTGAGCCAAAGTCAAGAGTCAGATGCTCAACTGACTGGTCCACCCTCCTAAGAACTAGGTTCTTAAATAAGAATACGGTTATGGGCTAGTCTGGGAAATATCATAGCTCTGTGTGAACAAGAGGTGTGACAGTATAGTCCTGCCAGTGTGTGTTGTACGGCTCAGCCGTGAGTCCCTGGGCTAGCCCCAAACAGGGATGTACACAGATGTTTGCACAATGCTGCCTGCTTGCAGCTTGTGCTATTCATCCCCTACATTTTTAGCCTGGCTTTAAAGATTTTGCTTCCAGATACACTGTGCTTGTTAAGTGGCTTAACAGTTAAATTTTCCTATTTCTAAAGACATATTAGCTAGGCCTTAGTCTTTTGGTGATGAATGTACAATTTCGGTTGGCCTTTGAAATACTGAAATAGCCTTTGAGATCTACATTATTGTCACTGTGGGCCTCTGAGCTCTGGAAACTCTAGGAACCACTAGAGGATGGCTTCCCTAAGTGATGTTTTTTGGATTTTTTTTGTTGTTGTTCTTTTAAAGATTTTATTTTTAAGTAATCTTGACATTCAACATGAGGCTCAAATTACAACTTCAGGATTAAGAGTTGCATGCCTTATTGACAGAGCCAGCCTAAGTGATGATTTTATTTTATTTTTTATTTTATTTTATTTTTTAATTTTTTTAAATGTTTTATTTATTTCTAGGAGAGAGAGAGAGACAGTGTGAACAGGGGAGGGTCAGAGAGAGAGGGAGTCACAGACTGAAACAGGCTCCAGGCTCTGAGCTGGCAGTCAGCACAGAGCCCAACGCGGGGCTTGAGCCCACGAACCGCGAGATCATGACCTAAGCAAAAGTTGGACGCTTAACCGACTAAGCCACCCAGGCGCCCCATAAGTGATGATTTTAAAGAATGATGTGCATGTGGCTAAATATCAGCATGATTGTCAAACAGCCAGTGTGTGAACGTACGTGCATGCATATGCACACATGCACGCACACACACACACACACACACAGCTCATTGCTAAACTTCTTGTCTATCTGTTAAAGGGCCAGGCTGCTTCTTACTGGCTGCTGCTTACTGCCCCATATGGGGCATCATGAGTGGCTTATTTGGACTTGTTTATCAGAAGCTGCTGGTGAGTTCTTTGAAAACATGAATTCTGAAACTCCATCTGCAGAGATTCAGAAACATTACTTGAGTGTGGTACCCTAAGAATCTGTAGTTTTAGTGTGTGGCCAGGTGAATGAAGTTGGTGATCCTGTGTCCACAATATGAGAAACATTAGTGTCATGGGTTTTGAGATTGAACAGACTTAGGTTTATATCTTACCTCCACCCCTTACTACTTACATGATCTTGGAAAGACTGCAAAATTACTGAATATCTCTGAGCCTCATTTTCTTATCCTTTAAGAATAAGAATGGTGGCAGCAACTTCTTACTTGACACATCCCCAAAAGCAAGGGAATCAAGAGCAAAAATAAACTGTTGGGACCTCATAAAGATTAAAAGCTTCTGCACAGCCAAGGAAACAACCCAGAAAATTAATAGGCAACCAACGGAATGGGAAAAGATAGTTGCAAATGACATATCAGATAAAGGGTTAATATCCAGAATCTATAAGGAACTCACCAAACTACACGCCCGAAAAACAAACAACCCAGTGAAGAAATGGGCAGAAGACATGAACAGACACTTCTCCAAAGAGGACATCCAGATGGCCAACAGACACATGAAACGATGCTCAGCATCCCTCCTCATCAGGGAAATACAAATCAAAACCACACTGAGATACCACCTCACGCCAGTCAGAGTGGCTAAAATGAGCAAATCAGAGAACTCTAGATGCTGGCGAGGATGTGGAGAAACGGGCACCCTCCTACACTGTTGGTGGGAATGTAAACTGGTACAGCCCCTCTGGAAAACAGTGTGGAGGTTCCTCAGGAAACTAACAATAGAACTCCCTTATGACCCAGCAATAGCACTGCTAGGAATTTACCCAAGGGATACAGAAATGCTGAGGCATAGGAGCACATGTACCCCAATGTTCATAGCAGCACTCTCCACAATAGCTAAAACATGGAAAGAGCCTAAGTGTCCATCAACAGATGAATGGATCAAGAAGATGTGGTTTATCTATACCATGGAATACTACATGGCAATGAGAAACAATGAAATCTGGCCATGTGTAGCAACATGGATGGACCTTGAGGGTGTTATGCTGAGCGAAATAAGTCAGGCAGAGAAGGACAGATATCATATGTTTGCACGTATAGGAGGATTAGGAGGAACTTGACGGAGGAACAAGGGGGAGAAGAAGGGGGGAAATGGTGGGGGAAAGGGAGAGAGGCAAACCATGAGAGACTCTTGAATGCTGACAAAAACTGAGGACTGATGGATGTGGGGGGGAGGGGGGGATGGGCATGGAGGAGGGCACTTTGGGGATGAGCACTGAGTGTTATGTAGAAACTAATTTGACAATAAACTATTTGTAAAAAAAAAAAAAAAAAAGAATAAGAATGGTGATACCATCAAGGGAGGGGATTGTGAGAAGGGCAGTTGCTATCTGCATAAGGCATCCAGCTCTGTTTGGCACATATCATGTTACGTTACCTATTGTTGGAAATAAAAGATCCCCATCCCTACTCTGTATTTGGCATATTTGTCAGAGGGAGTGTATAACTAAGCCCTGAGGATAAGGATCACATTTTATACTTTTTCCTGTGTTCTAGAGTCCAGGACTATGTGGGCACACATGGGTGATGGGTGCCACTTTGTTTTACTTAGTGCTGTTTGTTTATCGTGCAGCATGTAGTTCCAAATTCATAAGCTGAGATTTGCCTTTCCCTTGTTGTCTCTTATATTCTATCTTAGGGCTTCTTCCTCTTACACACTTGCATGTGCACCCTGCCACCCTCCTCCGCCCCACCCCCCACCCCCCGGGCCCAAATACACACAGTTGAGAGGGTGTCTTCAGGAGCTGTATCTGAGGCCAGCTCAGGTCTCATCCTCTCCCCTTAGGTCACTGAAATGTAGTGACAGCTGCCTGTGGACCTGGTCTGACAAGGCCAGGGACTCTCCAGAATATAAAGTTGGCCTCTGCTTGTAGCACCTGTAGGGAAATGAAGGCGTCAGTTTTCAGTGGACAAACTTAGGTTGAATTCTCTTTCCCCTGTGTCCACAGGCACATGAAGACGGGTTCACTGTGCACAGGCAGTGGTCCCCATGAAATGTTTTGTCTTGGCCAATATGATCTTGATCTTCCTGGAAGACAGGCAGGCCGGTTTTTACAAAATGTTTTATTTTTATTTGTTTTTAATGCTAGCACTGAACAATAATGCCTTGGTTTTGGCCCACAGTGCTATCAAAACAAAACACTTCCTGTATCCAGGATATAAGCAGGTTTAACGAGTACCCAAGCATGTTGCTTCTTTTCATTTTCATCTCCCCTTTGTAACTTTTGAAGTGGAACAACTCTGCATTCTTCTCTTGCTAATCATTTAAAATTTTAATTGAAAGTTCTGCTTTTATAACGTGAACTCTTTTGGCAAACACATGAAGGTGTGTCTAATATAATTCCAGTTTCGAAGCAGTTTTAAAGTGAAAGAGGCTTTAATCTTTAATGCCTTTGACACTGGGCTATTAGATATTTTTAGCATACAAATTATGGTGAGCATGGTACCAAAGGGCACACTTTTTTTTCTTGTTTGGTATGCTTCCTCATTCCTGGCTTGGTAATTATATTCCGGATAATTTAGTTTTGGACTACAAAATAGATGTCAGGTCTATATTCTTATTATACAGTAATGCTTCTTTGTTTGTTACCTGACAGAATATATAGATGTATTTTAGGAATTGTTCCCCATGATATCTCTCCCTACAGGCCCTTGTATCTTATAAAAAGAAACATGTGGGGAAAGAGAAATCACTGAGATGGAAATTCAAAGTGCCTCGTGACAATAGAAATCAGTGAAACGCCTTTATGTGTTCATTTTGAGTTACCAAATCAAAATAATGTTAAACTTGTAGGTATTGCTTTTGAATATGGCTTCATTACAGTAGAATATAAATAACATATTAAAGTTCCTCATTCCCAAGGATAAGATTTTCAAAATTTTCAAGAATTTAAATATTTTCTAGGATACTTTGTACACTAACTATTTGTTTGCAGGTAACCTCATGAGGATTTAGAGGGAAGGATAAGGGACACAATGGAACCCCTTCTTTCTGGTTCCTTCTGATTCCTCCACTACTTTCTGTGAATGCTTTCTTACATACCAGACAATCTGAAGTAGCCTGAACACCGTCTAAATATCCAGCTGTCTTCCCCTTTAAAAACATTATAGCACATTAGTTTCATATGAATAGAGTTAAGACAAAAAAAAAAAAAGATAGCCAGTTTTAATTTTGGTGCCTCAACTCTTAAGCTAAAGAAATTCATTTGTGTTGATATTTTTGATACTGGCAATTGATGTTTTGAGGGAGTTCTTTTTTTTTTTTTTTTTTTTTGACCCTGACTGTGAAAGTGATATTGATGCCCCTTTTGAAACCTCACCAAATAACAGAAGTGTTTAAAGAGGCAGAAGGAGAAAGTCACCTGTAAACCAGAGGCTGGGACTGTCTTAACAGCTCACCTGCATGCCAGTTCCGGGCTCCAGTGGGGCATCTTTGAGCCTGACAACTTGGCTGCTATCTGGCATTGTGGGTGTCTGGCACACAGATCTTTTTCTTTACTGGACTTTGAGTTCCTCGAGAGAAGGGGCTGCCTCGATTTTTGTATTCTTAAAATCTAGAGCAACATAGGTATTCAAAAATGATCGTTTAAACCAAATTCTATGCATTTTAATCTCACAACACTTAGTTGCATATATAGCACATACTGTAAGGTCAGTACTTACTCTGAAATGTCTACTATTGTTTGAAAGAGCACTTTATATTTTGAATCTGTAATATACAGATGTGGTAAAACATAAAGACAGTACAAAAAATATGGGTACTGAAAAGTGAGTGTCCTTTGCCTGGTTCCCAGGTTAGCAGTTCTCTCTTGGGACCAGAAAGCTGCTTTTCTGTTACTTTGTATCTTTCCAGAGATAGTCTGTGGATGTATAAGCATTAATACAAATTCTTTTTTAAAAACCTGCCTCTGGGATGTAGGGCAGTGGTGGATATGGGTGTCAAATGGCCCTTTTGGATGCCTATTAAAATTGAGAAGCTAGCCCAGCAATTGCAGTTCTAGCGTTCTGTTTTAAAAATAGAAATACCAGTGTGTCAAGTTATATATGGAAGGATTTTTATTAATGCATTCTTGTGGTGGTGAAAGAAAACAAATTTAAAAAAGAAAGGAAAATGAACAGGGGGAATAAAAAAGGAATGCCTGTCCAGGAAAATGGTTGACTAAATTATGATGCATGCATATACCATGACTGTGGTACCATCCTTGCAAGATGAGGTGGAGGTTGATTAATTCGTTGTCATGGAGCGGCTTTCTTGATACATCATCTTGTGAGAAAAGAAAGATACAGATTAGATGGTATAGTATCTCCTTTGTACAGAACAGCGATAAACTGTGTGACCATGTGTGTATATATATGTTTCTGAGTGATGTGATGAGCATGGAGAAAGATAGAGAAGGCATGAAGTAAGTCAAAAACATGTTCTAAATTGTTGCTTCTTCTTTTGAATATACTCTCGAATCTTTCCTGGTAGGATAGGCGTCACGGTCATAGAAGTGATTTGTCAAGTCTACTTCCTTTCACTTCTAGGAAATGGCAGTGCACACTTAAATCCTCACTTAATCTCCTTGTCATTTCATAAATGTTTTTATCTTTTGAGGTCTGAGTCATCCAGGGCAGAGCCCAGGAACTCACATAGGACAGGGAAATGCTTTGGTGCAGTACACACACACGTCTGGGGTTTGATGCCCTGAGTTGGGGGCGGGTGGGAGGAGGTGGGTACTGACCCAGCAGCAGTAACAACGTGGGGGATTCGATACCTGTGCTGTGGAGAGGCTGGAGAAGTGGCTGCAGGGAGCCACGTGGGGAAGGACCAGAGGTGGCCCGAAAGCCCTGCAAGATCAGAAAAAAGAATTGCCGAGAAGCTATGGAAGAGTGAGACTGTTAAACAGGCTGTATGGGCAGAAACCGGAGTTAAGTGGGAGAGAACTGAGGATTCCTAAAGGAAAGGCAGTTTGGAGAAATGATGTTCAGATATCTTTTCCGGGTTTATGTCTCAACACATCCCCTTGTTGCCAGTCACATTTATCTTCTTACCCTGGCTGGGGTTGGGGTTTATGCCTCTGGCAGGAAGGAGTGGGAGGTGGATGTCATTCAGCGGGGCCTTGAAAACTACTTGAAGAAACTCCATCCCTGCCCCCTCTTTATGGAGGTGCCTAAATATTTACTTGAATGGACATATAGTAAGCTCTGGGGAAGAAGTCTAAATGGTTGTTGACAGAATCCTAAGTTTGTTCGTGGATTGAGACGGTCCCTTATCTGCTCCCATATCTGTAAAGGAGTCCAAAACCTCCACTGTGGGAACCAAAGAAATACAAAGTCTGATGGAAGGGTGAGGGCAGTGGGGGCTCTGTGTGCTTGAAGGAATGTAAGCCACCATCTTCTCTGACCTTGAATCTACCCTACCACCCCCTCCCCCCACCTTCTGTATAGTCTCGTATTCAATTAAAAATTTCCAGTTCATTTGTTTTGCCTGGTTATGCTTTTTATGGAGATGTTATTTTTCACCAAAAATTTTTAAAATGTGGTATCCCAAATGAGATATACCAGCCAGGGCAAAAAACTGTCACTTTCCTCATTCTGGGCATAATACTTTTTTTAAAAAAAAAAAAATTCATTTTTATGAGAGAGAGAGAGAGTGAGCGAGCAAGAGCGAGCAGGGAAGGGGCAGAGAGAAAGGGAGACAGAGAATCCCAAGTAGGCTCTGTGCTGACAGCTTTGATGTGGAGCTGGAACTCACAAACTGTGAGATCATGACCTGAGCCAAAATCAAGGGTTGGACCCTCAACTGACTGAGCCCCCCAGGCTCCCCTGGGCATAAAACTTTTTATGACTGCAGTCCTAAAGCATATTGATGCATATGTAACTGTTGGATTCACAGTGAGCTTATAGTTTAGTTAGTTTGTATACCTATGGGTATATAACTCTTAGGCTCACCCTGAGCCCATCCCCAAATTTAGTTCATACATTCTGCATTTGGGTCCAGTCTCCATTATTCTGCATAGAATTTTAGTTTTCTTGGACCCCATTGTGACATTTCTCAGGGCTAACTTTAATGTTGGCTTAGCACCTTAGCTCTATGATAACTGCCTTTAAAGAGATCCTTTTCCACCTGAAACTAGTCCTGGCTAGTTTCAGGAACCCTGAAAATGGAATATAAGTGTCATCAAAAGGAAAGAAGGTAAGAGCTGGAGATGGACTTGAGACTTCCGCTGCTGGCGAGTTTTGACCTTTAGCAAATCACTCAGCCTCCTCGAACTTCCATCACCATACTCTCTTCTTGGTATAAAATGGGAAAATCTTTGTCTCACAAACTTATTATGAGGGTAAGGAGAGTCCATGCGTGTAAAGCTTGTAGGATGGGGTTTTGCACATAGTAGACACACTGCTGATGAATATCAGGGTCTTAAATTCATTAATTAAAACCCTGAACAGTGTGAAGCCTTGGATCATACCCCCATAGTTGTTCAAACAGGTAGATAATGAGCCCACTGGCCAGCATGCTTTGAGTTGACTTTGTTCAACCAGTTATGAGTCTTCCCATTTTATCCTCCTGCCCATGACTCTCTATTTTGTTCAGGATGGCATAAGAGGTGTTAGCACATACCTTGGTGAATTCCAGGTGCTCCACTTAACGACATAGGAAATTATTCATGATGTAATATTATACAACAAAAAGGGTGGGGAGAAGACACTGAAGTGTACACATAATAAAATCATACTTTGATAAAAAAAACAATTTTAAAGTGAAGTAGATATGACCAGGGGAGAAAAGAACAAGGTAACACACTAGAAAGTCAGCACTATTATTACAGAGATGGATCTCCTTACGGATCTGTTGACTTACCTGGTCTTTCTCTTGGTGTCACAGCTTATTTTCTGTCATCCATAGACCACTTAAGAATCTGTCACTTGCACCAAGCTTTCTTTGAACAGTTGAAGCAAAAATCTTTTTTTCCCTTTACTTTGTACATATTGTAATATTCAGAGTTCACTGTCTAGCTTTCACCATGGAAAATCATTTTGTTAATGCTGTGCATCATTTAAATATCCTGCAGATTCTTGTGCATCTGCCTTAGACCCTGAGAAACTTGCTGGCATCTGCTTTTTCTCTACAGACAGGGCTGAGGACAACTCTCCTGGGCCCTAGTATATGTACTTTGCCTCCGTGGGGTCCCTTCCTCCATAATGACTGTGGTAGACAAAATTCAAACTGGATTAACTGTTACTCTATTCATCTTTTTCTTTTGACCTTAAAAGAAATTAAGACATTTTTAAGGGCCTCTCAAAGTATCCTGGATGTTCAACCCTGTGCTTCTTGTGCCTTAAGGCTGAGTCACCCAGCTCAGAGACTCTGTCATGGCCCATCATGAAGAGTCCCTGCTACACTTTGAGGTGAACGTGATTTATGATCGTGGTGCGTTTCCATTTTGTATCCTTATTTACTCTGAGAATATTGGACCATCTTGGTGACTATCTGAGAAGTAATCATTTGCCTTTTCTTTCCTAATACATTCTCTCTACTCCTTCTTAGTTTATTTTGCCTTTGGTAGCCCTTCTCTGATTCTGTGCAGATTCCTGCACTATTAGAGATGACCGGAAAGGAGTTCGGTTAACTACTCTGGCCCATGTTATTAATGCTGCATTGCAAGATTGACTTTGGAAAGATGTCAAGGTTAATGCTTTGCTTTCTAATGGTAGGCTTTTCTGAAAATTAAAAAAGATTTATATGGTATGAGATTGTTCCTTTGTTTTTTCCTTCTTGCATGGAGCCATTCAGAAGTGTTTAGGCTTTTGTCTGTGATTGTTTTGAAGTAAACCTGTTAAGGGAAATATAATTACTGCACTTGTCGTGAATTGAAATACCATCTTCTCTTTGTTCTTACCCGGAATGAATATTTCTAGGTCCTGTAAGAATACCTCATCCACACTGTTATAGTGTCAGGTGGCCAGTAAGGAGTACAGATCCTTGACAAGAAGAACATAGCAATCGAGGGAGGAAAATTGCAGACGACTTGGGGAGGATACAGCAATAGTGAAGGCTCACATGCCAGAGAGAGACCAAAGAATGTGGTTAAAACTTGCCTCTGGAGTGTTCAAACAGATGAGCAGCACTCAAATAAAGGCCCACAAAAAGGCAGAGAAAGCTCACTTATTCAAGTCTACCCTTGGAAAAGAAGAGGTCAGGGCACAATAAAATGAGGTTTATTCCATCAGTCTTGCTGTAGCCTGGAATGTTGTTGGCATTTCCATTATCCCCATAAGTGACTTTGAGCAGTGAAAGCATGTCTTCCTAAAGGTTTCCAGGGAGGGCAGGTTTCCAGTGCTTGTATGGTTGCTGGGCAGTAGCTAGGTCCTTCTAGACAGACACATGGACAACAGGACAGTTGCCTCACATTCTGACTGTGGTTTATTTAGAATTAATCAGACAAATGGCTCCTCCCTGTTCCTGGCAAAGTACTGAAATCTCATTGACTGTAACCAAATTGTCTCTCACTCCATTTTTTTCCATTCTGGGGCCTTCACTTCTTCATAATGCAAGGGAAGAGTGGCTTCATGGAGAATTCATTCTCTGACATATTGTTCTTGCAGATATTTAACCCTCATGTGTATCCTAGGGAGATGTGAACTCATTCCCATCAGTAGGGAAGGCTGAGACCAATTAGGGTATGAGTGAGTCTCTTCATGTGCTAGAAGGGGTGTTTGAGCAAACCCTGTTGTGTGATGCATCCTCTGCCTCTTCCAGCTCAGTCGTCACAAATATGCAGAAATAGATTGCATGCTTGGATGCATCCCCCAAGTACAGACTTTAAGGTTTCAAGAATTTTCCATTTTCCCTGATCCTCACTGTGATGAGAGTTAGAGTTGTGGTCACTTGTTCTCCATTGGAGGCATCACAGCATGTTTCTTAGACATGTCTTTCCAAATCACAATGTTGTTCTCATCTCGGAGGCTTATTATTTTTTTTTTAATTTGAAAATAGAGCAAGAAGCTTCTATTAGCATGTAAAATATTGACAAGAATCCATTATAAAAGCTCTTTTTAACTCCCAAGGGAGGACATGAGCCCCTTCATATAGAGCTTAACATACAGCAGTGTGTATCCTTGTGAAAAAGCTGAGTCAATGCTGCTGACTTGCCACACTCTTTTCTCCTTCCTTTCAGTAGGCAAGAAAAGGTCTGTTTTCTTGCTACCTGACTTGGTCAGTGCTTCCTATTTTTTTTTTTTTCTAATTGTTGAGAGCATGTGACATCATGTTACAACTTGAATTTGGGTTGCTGTCTTCTGACCCCAGATAACCTGTAGATTGCTCTGCCGCTCCTTGCAAATACAGTATTTGGTGCGAGTTAATTATAGGTCAAAGTGCATATCACAAGCTGTTATCTGAGAACCTTGGTGAATTTTGAATGGGAGGAGGAGCATGTGTAGGAAAATTGTGCTTGTAGAATTGTAGGGTCAAGAAGGCACTTTCTAGATCAACCACCCATCTGATTCATCTCTTCCCTTCATAAAACCACACAAACTTGTCATCTAGCCTTGTGTTCTTGAACAGAGGAGTCACTATGCTCCCAGAGGTCCCTGTCACATTTTAGCTCAATATAGAAAGGGACATTTTACTTCCTTTAGTTTCCTGCTCCTGGACCATACCAAGCAAGTGTAATCCTTTGACCGTGTGACAAGCCTGCAGATATTCACAGGCCATTTGACATTCCCTGCAAATCTTCTCTCCTGACCCACTTTCTGCTCTTCACGAGTTGGGACCAAATCTTATCACTAGGCCTTGCTGTTCTGGTGACTCTATACTGAGCATGTTCTAGTATCCTGGGAAGTACTCATTTTTGCCTGGCAACCATACATGGAGAAGGTACATGAAATTTTCCTTAGGCATTTGATCTGTGTGGTTTGTAGGAAGACTTAATAAAGGCAGTCGGTTCCAAATCTTGAATATGTAGTCGGGGAGGAATGTACTTGGGATGTGGAGTGTTATGGGTCTACACGGAGGAAGAAATCTTTGACGAGTGAGTAGATTCTAAAATTTGGCTGCCTTACCTTAAAAATGCACTTCTGTATGGGGTGCCTGGGTGGCTCAGTCAGTTAAGCATCTGACTTTGGCTCTGGTCGTGATCTCATGGTTCGTGGGTTTGAGCCCCACGTCGGGCTGTGTGCTGACAGCTAGCTCAGAGCCTGGAGCCTGTCTTCAGATTCTGTGTCTCCCTCTCTCTCTGACCCTCCCCTGCTCATACTGTCTTTCTCTCAGAAATAGATAAAACATAAAAAAAAAAAAATGCACTTCTATAGGAGTCTGCTAATTTGGACAGCCAGCCAGTCCTATCAGGCTGAGAAGCCTGGATGCCATGTTAGTCTCAGCCTCTGCTGTTTAAATTTATTTTTAATGTTTTTATTTATTTTTGAGAGAGACAGAGTATGAGTGGGGGATGGACAGAGAGAGAGAGAGGCACACACAGAATCTGAAGCAGGCTCCAGGCACTGAGTTATCAATACAGAGCCCGGCATGGGGCTTGAACTCACAAACCATGAGATCATGACCTGAGCGGAAGTTGGACAGTTAACCAAGTGAGCCACCCAGGTGCCCTGTCAGCCTCTGCTGCTTAGTGAGCTCTCTCTACTGCCACTGTTTTGAAAAGTAACACTAGGAATTGGCAGCCAAGTCATTGGAGTGGGAAATGGTGAGTCTTACAAACATTATAGGAGTGCTTTCTGTCCCTGGAGGATGAAAACAGGGTAGGGGATGTTCTCCAACGTTGATAGTGGCTTCAGAAAAAAATAATCTTTTTAGCCAGTAGCATTAGAAATTGTACTGAGTCAACATTCAGAAATACAGCAGCAGTCAGTGAGGAGCTGGAAGATCTTTAGGAAAAGGAAGGGACTGGGTTCTTTGTAAAACCAGCTCTGGAACCATGCTTCTAGGATTTGGCTGCTCATCAGAATCACTGGGGAACTTTCTAAAACAGTGTGCTTTGGCCCCACTGCAGGCTCACAGTCTCTGCGGGTGGGGTCCCCGAATTGGATGCTTGTGTGTTAGACTCAGAACTGGTTTGCTGGGGTAAGTGGGGGACAGGAGATGGGCCAATTTGGGAGACCATAGACTAGATTGTCTTTAAGCTATTCTGAAATTACTATTTTTATAATCTGTTGATCTACTTTCTGTGTTTTTATGGTGTATACTTTTTTATTGCCTGTGTTCTTTCACTTTCCTTCTCTAGTTATTGCTGGCTTCTACTCATTGGAGTAACTTACTGGCTAAGTGTCCTGAAGAATTTTTCAAGCAGAGGAAGGGCATGCTCACAGTTCCCTTCCTTCTCCTTGCTCACCCGTGATGACCATTCTGTTCCTCCCACCGACAGGCTGCCCGCATGCATACATGGGTGCTTGCTCAGGCGTTATCTTCATAGCTCATCTCGGTTACACAGCCATCTCTCTTTTGGACTCCTGATCACCGCAGCTGGCCAGTCCGTGTGCCTTCGGACTCAACCTGAATGGGCCACACCGTCTTCCAGCCTAGAGCCTCATTTTGATTTAGGTTTAGGGAATGGGAACACCTGTCCTTCCAAGGCAGCCTGAAATGAGAAGGGATGTCCCACTACACCCTGGCCCCAGATGTCAAAAGGAGAATGAAGAACCCTCAACAGTTGCTGTGGGCAATATATTAAAAGCTTGTATTTGATAAAGTGCACTGTTCTGAAGGTGCCCATATGTACTCATGCTCCCACATTCAAGCCCATGTCATGTTTGACTGCCCCCCCCACCCCCGTTAGCAGATTTTTAATTCAAAGCAACTGTAGGGCAAATACATGGAATGAAGGGGAAATCTTGCTTTATGCACATTTCAAGAGCTATTCATACTTTTCATCACTTTAATCCAGTGTTTCTCAACCTTATTTTCTTTATCATCCTCTTGCCCCTTCCTTGCCCCCCACAGGAGCCTCTTTAGACATACTTTTTCTTTTTTGTAAAAGCTTTTTAATGTTTACTTTTATTTTTTAGAGAGAGAGAGAGAGAGAGAGATTAAGAGTTCAGGGGAGGGGCAGAGAGAGAGAGAGGGAGACAGGCTGCAGGCACTGAGCTGTGAAGACAGAGCCTGATGTGGGACTCGAACCCAGGAACTGTGAGATAATGACCTGAGCTGAAGTTAGATGCTTAACTGACTGAGCTTCCCGCGTGCCACTAGACATACTTTTTCTAATTGCATCTTCCGTCATGAAATTTTAATACCACAGATATATTATGGATCACAAACCTTTGTGATAGCTAAAACTTTTTAAATACCCTGCCATTAATTTTCATCTTCTTGGGAGCTATATCACCCTTGTAATGAATTTATGGTCTAACCCTGGCCCTATTTCAGATACGGTGTAATTTGGTGGTTCTAATGTGCATCCAGGATCAAGACCCAGTAGTCAAAGGCAGTGTTTCTAAAACTTGCTTGATCAATCAGATCCCAGTCCCTTCTACCTGAAGATGATGCATTAACAGGTCTGAGGTGGGACCTAGGAATCCATATGCTCAAAAGTTGCCCTAGTAATTCTTAAAATTTGGAGGGTTTGGTTCTCTCCATTCTCACACAAAAGCTACTTCCTCCCCCTCATTTTCCTGACTAGAGCTTGTGGGTGTGGAGCTGGTGTTACTTACAGAGCATAGATATGCTCTAAATATCCTGAATTAGAACTTAGAATTCATTTTCTTTAAAAAAAAAAAAAAACAGCCAAAATAATGTTAGGCCACTTCACTGGACAACTGCACATTGAATATTTACTGTGTAGCAGAACTGTGGTAGGTGTTTTGGGGGACCTGGTAGTGTGCGTAATATGGTTTATAAAAACAGGGGCTTATTCATCCAGTGAACGGTATCTGTTCAGAATACTTTGGAGAGGCAGTTTTAATTTTGCCCAAGTGATTGGGCGAAAAGGCTTCCCAGAGGTTGTAGCATTTAAGGATGAGTAAGATGTTGATAGCCGGAAAAAGGTGTTGGGAACAGTAAAGGCATGATGCATAGAAAATGATTCACTGGGGCTACAACCTGGGGTGTATGGTCTGTGGGTGTGGGAACTGAACTTGGAACGACCACTGGGGCAGTTGTGGGGCAGAAGGTAGACAAGACAGGATGCTGACCTTTGCAGCAAGAGAGGCCGGGTGTGAGGTGTGGCTTCATGTGCCATGTTGCCTTTCCAAAGTTCAGTTGGTAATGACTGATTGCTTACTGGGTGGTTCCCTTGGTGGCATGAGATATAAGAAGAGACTTTACAAGATGTCAGAATCTACAAAAATGTTGATGATGTATAGAATATGCCTAGCTTAAGGGGTCCCTGAATATGAAATGAAGGAGCTTGTACTTTGTTCTGGAACTAGTGGATAGCCCTTGGAAAGCTTTGAGAAGACATGTTTATACTGGTTAGGGGTTGAGTAGACTTACAGGCTTACCTGAAGGCTTAATCATGGTCTTTGGAACGTGGCATTTGGAACATAACCCATTTGAGAGTTGGAGGCTCTCAGTTTAAAGGCCAAGGAAAAGAAACATGGGTAATTTGTGTTACCTGCTTTGCTTCCTTCCTTTTTCATAAGTAGAATCAGAGACTGTTGGCACTGGAAGGAAGCCCAGAGATCTGGTTGAGTTCCTTTGCCGTCTTGTGTAGGGCCAGGACTAGAGAAGGCCAGCCACAGGGCAGCAGCCTGCACTTCTGAGCCAGGCAGGTTATCACCCAAGCTGCTGACTGCCCAGCCGTCTCTGATGTGCACAGCACCTTTCTTGGTCAGACTTCCCGGCCCTCCCCTCCCACCCTGTGTTAGTTTTGTGCCCAGGTCAGGCCCATAAGCCGTGACTTGCTTTGCACTCTACTAAACTTTCCTGAAATCCATACAGCCCTTCAGTGTAAGTTTTCCATCTTTTTTGCTTTATTTTGCTTTTAATGATTTGATTATGATTAATGATTTGATTTGATGAAACACTTGTTTTGAATTTACATCCTGTGTTTGGATAGCAGCTTGAGTACTTGGTAGAATGTGGGTTACCAGACTTGCTAGCTAGTTAAGGTCTCTCCTTAAGGCTCTTTCAACTTTTGGTCCCAGCCATCTGGTGATTTATGTGCATAATGTCTTCTTGTTTGTAGTCCTTCTCTGTTTTCGAAAATGAAATAAGTCTTAAAATGTATTGGTGTGTCCAGCACTGAGCTCCATCCTAACAGTATACTCCAGAGATAGCAAGATTTATAATCGGATCTAAGTGTCTTACATTTGAAGTCTTAACTTGGATATCTAAGAGGGTGTGCTATGTGGTGCTATAATAGAAGTTGTAGCTGACATTTGTTAAGCTTTCCTCATATGCCAGACACTGTTGTAAACACTTCACCTATATTCATTCGTATAATTATCACTATAGCTCAGTGAGAGATAGATGCTGTTATTACCCCCTTTGACAGATGAGGAAACTGAGGCATGCATAGGTTAAGCAACTTCTTTGAGGTCACACAGACTGACAGTAAATTAGGGAATTAGAATTACAGACCTTGGATTCCACAGTGCTTCTTTGCCCTACTGTTTATAATAGACAGGTGGACACACCTGGGTAAACTGAGTCAAGGTATGTAAACTCTCTTTGCTCCAGTTTCATTATTTGTGAAATGAAAGTGGTTGCCTGGCTCAGGGTTATAGGATTAAATATTATGTGTGAGAAGTCCCTAGACTAGTATGTGGCACATTAGAGGTATTTCTCATTATTTTAGAGCTGCTTTTGTAAAAAGTAAAGTGCTGGAAAGTTTTTGAAATGAGATTTTTCAAATTCTATTCTCATAATGTAGCGTTTTAATTTTAAATTGCTTTACACAATGTATTAGAGATACCCTTTCTTAAAAGAAGTCTTTGATGGGTAGTCTGTCAGGATTTCCAGGCTGTGGAAAGTGTTTTCCAAGGGGAAAAGGAGGCGGTGGTACCCAGCCCAGGTCAGCGCCCATGGATGCTGATGACATGGTATAATGAGCCACAACATGAATAATTGAATCCTACGTATCTGGGTAAAGAGCTAGACTCAACTGGGGATAGGAGGCTGGGCAGTGGGAGCATAGAAGTCTGGGGCCACCGAAGCACCTCAGAGCCCTGGCAGGATATGGAGCATGGGCTGATTCCATTTTGTCTGGACACTGGGAGTGATTGCCTATTTCCTGGAAGTCCAGGAACTGGAGGAATGCTACTGTCTCTCATTTTATTTTGGGATTCATATTTGGGAGTATCCTTTAGGATTCCTAAATTTCCTTTCTCTTGAATGTTTCTCGGATGTTCTTTTTGATTTCGGATCACAAAGAGAGATTTCTAGCTCTGAGAATCACTCGAGATGATGTCTTGAATGAGTAAGTACTTAACATGTAGACTTTATCCCGAGGAACCAGCTGGCCAGCAATACAAGCACACTGCCAGAACTTCTTTGAAGAGCCTCGTCTCAGTGAAAGAACCATGTCCTTATACAGATGCTGTGGTTACTGAGTGGAGTGGCTCCTTGTGTGGTCCACAGGCCACCACCCAGCATTGCAGTACATTCTGTGTTTTTCAATTTGTTTTTTAATTTTTATTTATTTATTTTGAGAGAGAGAGAGAGAGAGAGAGGAGAGAGAGAAGTCAATCAAGCAGAGCTAGGGGCAGAGAGGGAGGGAGAGAAAGGGAGAATCTCAAGCAGGCTCTGTGCTGCCAGTGCAGAGCCCGATGTGGGACTTGAACTCATGAACTGCGAGATCATCACCTGATCCGAAACCAAGAGTCAGACGCTTAACTGACTGAGCCACCCAGGCACCCCTTTTTTTTTTTTTTTTTTTTTAAGTTGAGATGTATATTCTTATATTGAATGAGTGCTAAGAATGTGAGTTTGGCCTCTTACCTAATAAGTTTTGGGACGTAGTAAAAGTAAAATTTAAAGAATGTCAGAAAGAGCAGCTTAAAGATGTGGCCCTGAGAGCTTTGCCTCTCCCTGGTCACAAAGCAAGCAGACTTGTTACACTTCAGCATTTAATCAGATGTAACTGCAGGCCATGGGAATTGAGCAGACTCTGTTGGACACTAATGGTTTCTCTTGTTCCTTAAACAGTAGGGCAATTCAGAAAGTTTTCAAAATTAGGCCTTGTGTTTGTGGTTCTTCATCTGGATTAATATTAGAATTTAATATTTAGTTCTGTTTGTGGGGCTAAAATGTGTCAACCTGTTTTGTTTTTGCTTCACTGTTTGCGAGTTGCTAGGGAATCTACTCTCAGTTTTTTCCATCTTCTCACAACTGTTTTGGTCAGCCAGTAGGAAATAGTGTGAATTTAGTATGTGTGAGAAATTTAAATCAGAGAGAGGACTTATTTTGAAGATGAAAGGCTGCTCTTACAGGAGCTATAAACACTTTGTAGTATAAGCATATTGGGGGGAGATACACTTTGATACTAAAATTACTTAATCACACAATTTTAATCTTATAATGTGATTCGAAAAAAGTCAAAATGTATGTCATAGCTCATGTGTATTTAGAATAGGTAGAACATATTTTGGAGCAAATTAAACCCTTCTCTACCGTTTAATTCTGCAGTGATCATTCTATTTCTAAATGTCGAAAGTCTGGTTACTGCCAGCAGTAACTTTTTAGCCTATGCAATGATCAGGTTGCACATTTAAATTGTTTGGAGTCATGCGAGCCTTCAGTAAGTATGCATCTGATGCTTAGATTATTTGTTCTTTCAGTGTCTGCTAGTTTCTACTGCTTGATGCTGCTCTCCCGCCTCCTTTGGAAAAGTACCTTGGCAATTCCTTGAAACCAACTCTCCAAGACAAATATAGTAACATCATGACTGCCACTACAGGGCTACTGCTTACCCTGGGCAGCAGTTTGTTAGAGATGGGTTCATGGCTGCAATACCCCAAGTGCCGTATACACTAAGTGGTTAGTGAGGTCCTTCTTCCAGCCCTTCAAGGCCTCCTGATAATGGTTTAGAAGAGTTTGGTCATCTTCAGCGTTACTGAGAATAAGAGACACAGTTCTTCTCTTTTCCCTCTACTTACAATTAGTATGCACTGAAAGTGCCATCAAATGTTGCCTTAGAAGTTTATGGGCAATTCTTGAATGATGGGACTCTGATAACTCAGAATATATATATATATTTTTTAATGCAGTGACAGTAACTGAATTGCCCCATTTCTTGCATGCTATTTAGAAAGATCCAACCTTGGCTGGGGTGGAGTGGGGGGTATCCATTTATTGCTTCAAGAGACAAAAAACATTGATAGGCAGTCCAAGATATCCTATTCTTCCAAGACAAGGATGCATCAGTGTTGCCCATCTTTATTCTTAGTTGAGCCTGTTACTTCAGAAAAACTGATTGTTGATCCACATGCTGGTGTATTTCCTGAGAAAATTGAGAAACAGTATTCCTAACATAATTTCTCTGAATAATCCATTCTGATGAATACTGTTGTGTGACTGACCATAAAACAGCCTAATTGACTTTTAAAAAAATTTAACCTGAATGGGTATAACATGACAAGAGGCATTTATTTTCCTTTCATAACATTTTGCACCTCATTTATTATGATTTTCACCTTCTCCTTTGAAGTCCACGTTTTGCACCAGCTCCTGGATGTTCCTTGACAGTAAGGTCTACATCTTGTTTGGAACATCTTTTTCTCCACTTAAAAACTCTGCATAAAGTAGGCAGATAGTGTGTGTGTGTGTGTGTGTGTGCGCTCGCACACACACACACACGTGTACGTAGTGCTTATTAATGCTGTTAGCTTGGATACATTTTGTTGAATCCAAGACAGACTTTCCACTAAACAAAATTTTATTCCATTTGAGTCATGTAATGCTTTCTTGAGTACAATATGTGAAAAATTCAACCTTATTGACCATCCTGTGCCAAAATATAAGACCACTTTTAATAGACTTAAGTGAACATCTGTTTGATTTCTTTTGAAATAATTTTTTTGATATGTACACTGGTTTCAAGTTTTGCTTGAAGATACAGTTGAAGGAAAAACAACTCTTCCTTTAGATAAATAGAATCTTTGGCTTTTTGTGGTGTAAAACATCACCCAAAGATTGAATGATCCATTTAATTTAAATTCCTTTTTTTCCCAGAAGATTTACCTTCTAAAGTACTTTTTTCCCTAGAATTCCTATTACATACAAGCAAAATAGAGATTATACTGTATATACAATTTTAGATTCTTTTTTGATAATCCTAGAACACATATGTTTAATATATTTTTTTAGGTATTCTTCAGAAACATGACTTTTACATTTTTTATTGAAGTATAATTAACATGCAATATTATATTAGTTTTAGGTGTACAACATGCTGATTTCACAAATCTTTGTGTGACTCTGTGCCCACCCTCATAAGTGTGGTCACCAACTGTCACCATACAACATTATTATAGTATTATTGACTATAATCCCTATTTGCTGTACTTTTCATTCCTGTGACTGACTTATTTTATAACTGGAAGTTTGTACCTCCTAATCCCCTTTATCTCTTTCACCCTGCCCGTGCCTACCTCCCTTCTGGCAACCACCAATTTGTTCTCTGAATTTAAGAGTCTGGTTTTTGGGGCGCCTGGGTGGCTTAGTCGGGTAAGCGTCCGACTTTCACTTAGGTCATGATCTCGCAGTTCGTGGGTTCGAGCCCCGCGTCGGGCTCTGTGCTGACTGCCAGCTCAGAGCCTGGAGCCTGTTTCGGTCTTTGACTCCCTCTCTCTCTGACTCTCCCCTGCTCACGCTGTCTCTATCTCTCCTAGAAATAAATAAAAAAAACATTAAAAAAAAAAAGAGTCTGGTTTTTTATGTTTGTTTTGTATTTTGGATTCACTTTACATTTAAGTAAGTCATACAGTATTTGTCTTTCTCTGTCTGACTTATTTCACTTAGCATAATACCCTCCAGCTCCACCCAAGTTGTTGCAGATGACAAGATCTCATTCTTTTTTTGTGGCTGAGTAATATTCCTGTGTGTGTGTTTGTGTGTACCAAACATCTTCTTTATCCATTCATCTACCTGTAGATGCTTAGGTTGGTTCTGTCTCTTGACTATTGTAAATAATACTGCAATAAACATAGGGGTGCATATATTTTTTTATATTAGTGTTTTTACTTGCTTTGGGTAAATACCCTGTAGTAAAATTATGGCATTGTATGGTGTTTATATTTTTAATTTTTTGAGGAACTTCCACATTATTTTCCACAGTGGCTGCGGAAATGCTGCATAAGGGTTCCTTTTTTTCATAGCCTCACCAACACTTGTTGTTTCTTGTCTTTTTGATACTAGCCATTCTGACTGGTGTGGAGTGATATCTCATTGTGGTTTTGATTTGCATTTCCCTGATGATTAGTGATGTTGAGCATCTTTCCATATGACTGTTGGCCATATAGATATCTTCTTTGGAAAATGTCCATTCAGGTTGTCTGGCCATTTTTCAATCAAAATTTTTTTAAAACGTTGAGTTATATAAATTCTTTCTGTATTTTGGATATCAACTCTTTATTGGATACATCTTTGTAAATATCTTCTCCCATTCAGTAGGTTGCCTTTTTGTTTTGCTGATGATTTCCTTTGCTATGCAAAAGCTTTTGATTTTAGTTAGTCCCAATGGAGAAACAAGATTTTTAATGGCCATAAAATTGTTCATTGCTTGAATTTACCACCCCATGTTTAATCCTGCCCCTGCGGTGTTTCAGGTTGATTTTTTTTTTTTCACTTTGTCATATTCCACCCTCCTCTGTGCTGAGCCAGTCCTGCTCAATCCAAGTCTTGTCAATTCTCCGTCTGTGCCATCAGCCTGCCCTTTTATGTCCTTGGCTTGTCCCCTCACCCAGGTTCTCAGTAAGGTAGTGCTTTCCTGATTTATGTTGCTTTTTGTATATGTGCTGCTGCAGGGAACACAGAATACATTTTAATTTTAATAAAAGTTTTTCTTCTCTAAATTATTGCAAATACCACTGCAAGCCTTATCTATTCTTCTGATCATAGCACAACAAATAAAATGTTGATTTTCAAAGTGATTCACACCTGAGATATTTTAATTGTTGGGGAGGGATATACCCTTAGGGCATCAATATCTTTGTCAGAGTTCAGTAATGGTTATAGCTTGATAATGTATAAAAGCACTTCAGAAATGTGCAACTATATTAACAAACGAGAGAGAGAAAATTATTAGGGGAGCCCAGAAGACAGAAAAAGACAGAAAGAGAAATATTTTAAGCAAAGTAAGTATAAACATCTTTATTATAAATACTCAAGTATACATGCTAACACTCAGTGGGAAACTAATTTGCTTCTGTGAAATTTGATTTACCTGTGACCTTTTAGGGCCATGTAAGGACAAATGCCCACACCCTTTTCTTTGGTACATAAAGAGAGGGTACTTGTGCTGCTGAATTGAGAACCAGTTAAAAAATTTATATTTTAGAACAGGAGACTTTTTTCCTGTGATCTGTTTCATTTACTTGGACAAGAAATATGTTTCTTCCTGCTTCAGATTATAGAGGAAGTGGTTAGTTTTACTGAGGAATTCAACCTTTATCTCATATTTCTTATCTGTTACCTGGCTCATGCAATAGTGCCTGGATAGAAGCTTTCAATTTTGTGAATCAGTGTTTCAAATTCTTAAGTATTTGTGACTCTCTTTTGAATTCCATTCTATGTTTATCTGAAAATGCTTTAAAAAAATTGAATTGCCAGTTGAATAGACAGTATTGTTAGTCTTTTTTGAATTTTACCAGGACTGTCCTGGTGCTTGGTGATACCTTCCTCTATGCCCCCAAATGGGACTGAGCCTTTTTTATTTATATGCCCTTTTGCTATATCATATTATAAACTTGTTTCAGATTTCTGTCTGCTGCTTTCCCTGTCTTTGTCAGCCTTCCCCTTGCCTAAGGCTTTATCTGGAGTTACCTCTCCCTGCCCATGATCCTCTAGAAGTTGATTCATTTTCTTAATCTGTCTAGATTGCTTTCCTTTTATGTCTACTCTTTTTGGCCTGAATCTAAGGGGCAGCAACACCACTTATGTGCTCTTACATGTTGGTTTCATTAGCATGTTCTTTCATTTCCCTTTCAATTCCCTTTCATCTTGATTAATAAGGATTAATCGATGAAATACAGCACTGGCACACTTTTACTCCGTTATCCCTTTCGTAGCCTAAACTCCTTCTTTCCCTGACTTTGTTTTACGGAGCTAATTAGAATATAGTTTCACAAATGGTTTTCATTTGTCAGTTAGATCACTTGAGCATTATACTACTCTGTGATCCTCCAAAATGATTGTGCTTTAGAATTTTTCTTAAAGAATGTTATTAAGTGGCAGCAGCATTAGTGAAGTCACAAACTGTGGCTGAAACCTCAGTTTCCTCTTGTGTTAACTGGAGATCAAGCAGTTGAGTCTGATCAAACCAATGAGTTTACCTCATTGGTACCTATAAGGATTCAAGTAAATAAAGGTACCTGAGTGTCCCTCACTCAGTCTTTTATCACCAAAAGGAATTCCTTCCTCACTGATGTCTGTCAGCCTTAGGAATGGTTTGATGTCTTAATTGAGATATAACTCACATGTCACACAATTTACCCAAAGTGCATGATCTGATGGTTTTTAGTATATTCACAGAGTTGTGCTGCTGTTACCACAGTTTGTTTTAGAATGTTCTTCTCACCCCAAGAGAAATCCCATACCCATTAGCCGCCATTCACCATTTCCTAGGCAACCACTAATCTACTGTTTGTAATTTTATGCATTTTTAACCTCATGCCTATTGTATTGTGTGCTAATAGGATTTTCATTTTTCTTAAGGTACACTGAAAGTATTTTGAAATTCAGTCCTATAACTTTTAGAGCTAGAAAGAGTCCTTTAATAATTTGATATTTCTTTTTCCAAGGGAACTCAGCAATTCACCTGGGGATATTCCTATTCTATACCAAAACATACTATGTTTACCAAAACAGACTAAAAAAAAAGTCTTATTAACACTTCATCAGAGGTTCTTATTTTTGAGTATTTGTTAAAAGTCTTTCAAATTCATGAGCACCTGGGTGGCTCAGTCGGTTGAGCGTCCAACTTCTGCTCAGGTCATGATCTCATGGTTCGTGGGTTCAAGCCCCACGTGGGCTCTGTACTGACAGCTCAGAGCCTGGAGCCTGTTTCAGATTCTGTGTCTCCCTCTCTCTCTCTCTGCCCCTCCCCCACCTGTGCTCTGTCTCTTTCTGTTTCAAAAATAAACCAAAAAAAAATTTAAAGTCTTTCAAATTCTAGATGTGAGATATGATTATTTGAATTCTCTGCTTCATACAGCTGATCCTGTCACTATTCTCTGAATACTTCTTGGGCTTTTTTCTTTATCTATAACTTTCTCAAGTATCAAAAATTGTATCTTAGCCAAAGTTTGTGCAGTATATTGTTATATTTTCTGTTTAAATTTTCTTTAGAAACGTCATTACTCTGTGATCAAGCATAGAATTTTCTAGGATAATTTATTCAGTTTTACACGTTTTTCTGTGGCATACCTGAGTGTCCTACATATTTTGTGGTAGACCATTTAATCTACAGGATTTTGCCCCTCCCATGTCTCTTTTCAATGGGATTTTTTCTGCTCCTTCCATCTACCAATACAGACTAATTCTCCAACCCCCTGGCAAAAACGACAGAATGCAGACTTCAAGGTCTAGGCCCAAGAGTCCTTGCAGCCTCTTTCTTTGCCCCTTTTGAATTTGACTTAGAGCTTCACGTAGGGAAGCCACTCTATCATTAGGGAGAGGACAGAGGCTGTGTGCAGAACAGAGGGGTTCCAGCTGACAGCTGGCAGTAATTGCCAGACCATCAGAATCAGGCCAGGGTGGATCCTCCAGCCTCTCTGACCCTCCAGCCAACTGTAGTTACATGAGTGTGCTCAGATGACAGCAGCGGAGGGACTGCCCAGCCAACCCACAGAATGTGAGAAATTAAAAAAAAAAAATGTTTTGGAATTTGCCCTGGTTTGTTATACAGCAAAGTTAACTGGTACATATAGGTATCAGCATTGTGGCAACGTTGAGACGACGAAAGAGTGTAATCCATGTAAAGTCCTTAACTTACTGCCAAGCACTGATAACCCCTTAAGAGAGGTTGATTGCTCTATCATATTTGCTATAGCATTATCATTGCTAATGTCATTTTGATCACTATCATCATTTTATTTCTCCTCTCCTCCGGATATAATGTCATTGCTTTTCATTAGCATTACTATGAGGAGTTAAAGAATTTGATGCCCTTGGTGCTAATTGTCTAGTATTTTCCTTCCTAATTACTTAGTGGTTTAAAACTTTAAAAACTATTCTTATTGTAGGGTTGCCTGGGTGGTGTAATTGGCTGTTTCAGCTTAGGTTATGATCTCACAATTTATGAAATTGACCCCGTGTGGGGCTCTGCTGACAGTATGGAGCCTGCTTGGGATTCTCTCTTTCTCTCTGCCCCTCTGCTTGTGTGTACATGTGCACATTCTCTGTCTCTTTCCTCTTAAACTAAAAAAAAAAATTCCTTTTTAAAATAAAACAGATATATAGCAAAGTGCATAAGGTGTGATGTAAAGCTTATAACAGATTATAGAATGAACATTTGTAACTACCACCCAGGTTAAGATATTTAGCACTGCTTGGACTCCAGAAGCCTGTTGCGTGCTCTTCCTGATCCCAGTCTTCTGCCTTACACCTATAGGTAGCCAGACGCTAGTCTGATTTCATAAGAATCACTTCTTTGCTTTTCTTTATAGATGTTACCACCTCTATGTGCATCTCTAAACAAAAAAGTGTAGTTTCAGTGATTTTTCATCTTTATATAAGTGGAATAATATAGTATGAATTCTTTTGTGTCTAGCTTCATTTGCTGAATATTATTTCTAAGATTCTTTAATGACTTAACAGTAACTTTCATTTTCATTGCTATGTAGAGTTTCATTATAAGAATATAGTTCTGTTAGATGTAGTGTTGATGGGTATTTGAGTTATTTATAGTTTTGAGCAATTACAAATAATTCTGTCAAACATATTCTTTTATGTATTCTGGAATAATATGAGAATTTTTTAAAAGAATAGTTGTAGGAATTTCTGGGTAATAAAGTTCTGGTCACTTTTTATAAATCTCATAGAAAGAACATTGCCAGATGATACAGATGACAGACAGTGGACCCTTGAACAATGTGGGGGTTGTGGGTGCTGCCCCTCACCCCCACAGCAGTCAGAAATCTGCTTATAACTTTGACTCTCCCCAAACTTGATTACTAATAGCCTACTGTTGACTGGAGGACTTACTGATAAACAATCAGTGAACATGTATTTGGTATGTTGTATGTATTACATTCTATATTCTTAGAATAAAGTAGAGAAAGTTATTGTTAAGAAAATCATAAGGAAAAGAAAATAGATTTATAATGCTGTACTTTGTTTATAGGGAAAAATGCAGTTCACATGTTGTGTTGTTCAAGGGTCAACTATGTCTGATAACGTAATCTTTACTGTATCTTTACCATATCTTTATCAAGAAGGTTGACCGAAAAGGCAGTTCAGATCAAAACAGACATGAGTAGGGATGTGGTGAGAGTTATGTGACATGAAAAGGGGCCACCATTTAGTTGAAGGGTTAGAATGCACCTGGAAGAGAAATCTTTGAGTCAGTTTGGTTTCATTATAGCTGGAGTCCAAGAGTTTTTCAGGAGTTTAATAACATTCTTTTTTTTTTGTTTTCCAAGTTTATTTATTTTGAGAGAGACAGAGATAGCGCCAGTGGGGGGGGGGGGGATGGGCAGAGAGAGAGGGAGAGAATTCCAAGCAGGATCCTCAACTGTCAGCTCAGAGCCTGACATGAGGCTCGAATTCATGAGCCATGAAATCATGACCTGAACTGAAACTACAAGTTAGCTGAGCTACTCAGGCATCCCTGGAGTTTAAGAACATTCTTTACGCTGTTGTCCTCCAGGTGAATCTGTAACAATGATTTATGCTTACCCTGTGGAGGAGAGGTTTGGGCAGTGGGGGGACAATTGACTGATCCTCGGCCATATACTAATTATAAAGGACCTAGCTGTTTTAGAACTGAGATTTCCCATGTCCCTTTCTAACAGGAAGGGAGGTACTAACACTCTGCCAAAAGAGGGAAAATGAATCTTGTCAAAATGGGGAATGGGAGAAGGAAACATGCTGTTCAGTCAAATTAAAGACTCTGCATCTACTAACAACAAGGGTGGCTCTAAGAAGGCTGTGGTGTGGCATAAGAAGCCAAGGCAGCTTGGGTTCCTTTGCATGTAATTGTACACAGTGTCTCCAAAGCGGGCCAGTGTGCTGTAATCAAACATGGTACAGCCGAAGAATGGTGTCTGTGTGTTGCATCACATGATCGCTCCGTGCTGCGGAACCCTGCCAGGACAGCGGCATGAATTGTTCTGCCTGTGCCCTGGCTCATGTCAAGAGAAGGCAGAAGGGCTTACAGCTTGGTGGGTTTTTTCCCCCCGGACTATCTAAGGAAGTAGAAAACTTGAGGATTTAATAAAGTCTTAGTGGCACGGTGTTGGTCTTATAAGAAAATAGTTAATTTAAAGCACTTGGATGCCAAATTAAGATCCCATCACGGTAATGAGGGGAGGATTTAGGAATTACTATTTTCATTTTGGGACCCTGTCAGATGGGGTCATTATTATGTCTGGTATGTGCTTCCCAAGTTGAATAAAGTAGTGTTTGTGACAGGCTCTCTTTGAGGATGCTTTTAATATGTAGAACAAAACTTAAATTTGCCTGCTGTTATGATTTACACTGGATGTGGGGATTTGTAAGCTGTTGTTTCCACAGATGTAAAACGAACTTATTATTCACTGCAGATCTAAGTACCTTAGTGACTTGATTTCTTGTATTATTTCTGAATGGTCCCTGAATGTATGGAATTGGTGATGGTTTTGTGCTGTTGCGGTTCTATCTTTCCTGAAGAATAAAGTGAGCTTTTCATGCTTGAGTAAACACATTGATGCATTATGAAACTGTCAGACTCTTTGAACAATTGGCATAAGCTCAATTATTCAAATATGTGACTCTTTTGAATTGCTTTTGTGTCGGCTAATGCTTTCGTTCAACCAGTATAAAGAAATTTCAATACCTTTCCTTAAGAAATTAAATCTCAACTGTATGATTAAAGAAATCCACAGGATTAGTTCTTTCATTGAGCACTTTCATTATCATGGATAGCTAATTGGTAGTAGCATCCATTTGCTGAGATTCATAGTTCACTGTATTTAAAAACGTCTTTGTTTTTGTTAAAAAATAATTTTAAGTTGTTTGTGCATTTTCCTTATCACCTAAAATAACTTTTTTCTTGTATTACCTTCCTGACAGCCTGCACACATGCTTTTTTACAGTGTACCTGCAATTTTTTCATTAAAATTGTATCTGCATTGTAAATCTTTTTAAGTTCTTTGGTCTTTATAGTAATTATTTGTGTCGCTTACTCAATATTGAATTATTTAATAACATGCTGATCATTTCCCTTATTTCACATATATGTTTTCTGGTTTTTTCCTTTTCACTGATAATAATGCAAAGAAAGACATATTGTGCCTTGTAGCTTGTTTTTCTTATTGTCAGTTACTCTGTATTACAAGGACAGATGCTCAAAAGTATTATTATTATGTCAGTGGACTTGAAAACATGTTCTATGTGTTGCCCAATTGCTTTCCAAATGACAGTGCCTTCTTTTTGATTCTATAAGTATACAGTCCCTGAAGCTTATTAAATGTTAGCATCCTTCAAAATTATCACTTGGGGTAGCCTGTAATCTTAGTAGAGACTTTTTCCTTTGTAAATTTAATTTCTAATTTTAGCAAAGTAGTATATGTAAATAGTGTTTTTTTTGTTTTTTTTTTTTTTTAATGTGACATATGAAGAACAGTAGCCTCTTTCCCATCCTGTCCCCCAGCCCGGTTTCTGGCTCTTGACAACCCTCAGCCCCTGGCTCTTTCCACTGCTGTATGCCCCGACATTGCTAAGCTTGCTTTTAGTTTGATTTTTTTCCCACTCTGTAGGTATCTTTTGATTTCGTTCTATGGAAGATGAGACTTTAGTGCTTATTGTTTCTTCTCCATCCTCTCAATATTGGCATAACATAAATTTTGCTTTTATCAATATGTAGATGTTAAGTATTTGTCATAACCAAGTCTTACATTTATATTATGAATATATAAGAATACTTTATATTTTTCTTTTTTTGCTTAGTTTGTTTTCTCTGTTCCTAACTTATCAACAAACAAATCTTGATTTTTCAAACACAGCAGAATGTGTGTTTGTTAATCCCACAGATGTGCGTTTTCCCCTCAAAAATCCTTCTGGGAACCACCCCACTGTCTGCAGTGTGGACTGTTCTCTCTCAGGACTAGCTGCTCAGCTGACTCCTTAGAAGTTCCTTCACTGTTCTGTCCTGGGAATTTCTTTTGTTTCTCTCTGTTTTGTTGATTCTCTGATTTCTCTATCCCCTATCCTCCTCCTTTGAGATTTATGCTTACATTTAATGGGTTCCTGAGGTGCAAGGAAGAGACATTTTTTGGAGACCATGCATGTCTAAAAATGTTTTTATTTTGTCATCATACTTGATTGATGGTTTGGTTGGGTATGTAATTTTAGGTTGGGAACAATGTTTTCTTGGAATTTTGAAGGCATTGCTCCATGCCTTCTTACTTTCAAGGCTGCTGTGGAATCTAGCACCTTTCTGATTCCCAATTCTTTGTTATGACCCCCACCCCCACCTCCTGGTCTCTGGAGGATTTTGGAATCTTCTTGTTTCTGGCATTCTGAAATTATATATTTTCTGGTATTCTTACATGTCTCTGTCATTCATTTTATTGGCCCCGTGGAGGTCTCATCCTAACTGGAAAATGCAGTCCTGTTATTTTCTTTGGAATATTGTTAGTTGGGTATCATACCCTGTAGACCAGTCCTTGAATTTTCCTGCCTTTTCTGCTCTCATTTCTCTCATAGTCTTTTTATTCTGATTTCTGATGGATCTTGTTAACTTTGTTTTTCACGTCTTTTATTAATGCTACAATTTTTCTTTTTTAATTTCCAAAAGCATATTTCTCCTTTGAAACTTGCTTTTTATGGTATCATGTTGCTTTGTTTTCTCTTATTTCTCTGAGGGTATTAATTATATTTTTGGTTGATGAAGTTTTTTTTTTTCCTCTGCCCCACATCATATTTGATTCATATTTGAAGCACGGGTACATACTTTGAAGCATGAGTACTTTTTTTGCAGTGGGGGCTTTCCTCAAGTGTCCAGAGAAACTTGGCTTTGTTTAAATGAAATATCTGGGGGTGCCTGGGTGGCTCATTTGGTTGAATGTCAGACTCTTTGGTTTTTTTTTTTATGTTTATTTATTATTTTTGAGAGAGAGACAGAGCGTGAGCAGAGGAGGGGCAGAGAGAGAGGCACACACAGAATCTGAAGCAGGCTCCAGGTTCCGAGCTGTCACCAGAGAGTCTGATGTGTGACTTGAACTCATGAACTGTGAGATCATGACCTGAGCTGAAGTTGGACACTCAACCAACTGAGACACCCAGGTGCCCCCAGCATCATACTCTTGCTTTTGGTTCAGGCCATGATCCCAGGGTCATGGGATAGAGTTCCACATCAGGCCCCACGCTGAATATGGAGCCTACTTAAGATTATCTCTCTTTCCCTGTGCCCCCTCTGCTTGTGCTCTCTCTATCTCAAACAAACAAACAAAAAACCCCACTGACATGAAAGAAAGACAGAAAGAGAGGTTGATTCAGACGCTTGAAGGGGGAAAAAAAGATAGTTGGAAGCTCTTTGTGCATGGGTGGGGCTTGTAACCTGGGGATTCTCTATACTGTACTGTAATTCCTGTCTGTAGGGTCTGTTCTCATGCCTGGGAGCCTGGCTTCGGGAAGGGGGTGGGATCTCATTCACAGGGCTTTGACTGAGTCCCTCTGTTTCGGTAGGGTGCCTCACCCCTGCCCTCAGCTGTGTTTAGAGCCAATTCTCTTAGAGGGGAAATTTCCAGTCTCCTGCCTGGCTATGCAGGGTAGAGAAGAGGATATGGGGACCTAACTATTCTTTAGTTCTCCTTCCTTCAGAGGTCACCTGGACCTAATTTCCTATTGACTCCTCACTCCACAGGCTTGGATTCCAGCATTGTTTGGATTCTTTCATTAGTTCCCATTGGTTCATCTGTTTTCTGACTTTAAGGATTTTGTGGCATGTCTAGCTTGTTTCTTGTCCTTTTTCATTTTCAATTGTCTTCATACATTTATTTCATATTTTTATATTTATATCCATTTCTGCATAAATTCTTTTAGTGTCATTTTAGTGCAGTTTTAAAGGGTTTGGGGAAAAAGGCGTGTGCTCAGTGTGCCCTGGGTAATGGGAATAAGCAGACTCTGCTTTTGATTGGTCAAAAACAATTTTTTCCCTTTGCACATTTGTGGGATATTTATAAACTTTCTGATGCACAGTCATTCCTACTAAAAATGTCTTTTAAAATATTTATTCTAATTTTTACATATATTGATTTAACAACACCGATTGAGTATCGCTGTCTGTAAGCACAAAGTGTGACCATCTACTGAATAGTTTAAAGGAGTAATTACCATTCTCACTGAGCTACTTACTCATTTTTAAAAACTTTTTAGATAATTGTAGATTGATAGGAAGTTGCAAAAAGAGTACAGAGCTATCTTTGTACCCAGTTTATCCCAGTGGTGGACTATATGACTATTACATGACTATTACTTAAATATCAAAGTCAGGAAGTTGACGTTGGTACAATCCTCATTCACTTTTAAAAGACCTATTGTTTTAAATTTCATACGGGGCAGAAATTGTACATTGCAAATATATGTGAGACCCATGTGAAACTATTTTGTCTTTCAGCAATTTTTCCAGCTGGTCAAATTACGAAAGCTTGGACTTAGTGATAATGAAATTCAGCGGCTCCCTCCAGAAATAGCAAACTTCATGCAGCTGGTGGAACTTGATGTATCTCGGAATGGTAAGAAAAAGATCCCACTTGAATTGTCCATTTGTCTCTTCTGGTGCTGGGGGCAATTTTTGGTGAATGTAGCTGGATAAATGCTGTTGGAGTTGCTTTTTCCAATGGTTATGGAAAAAGCTCTGTGTAAATTTGGGGATGAAATTAATGCCATTTATTGAATAGTTTAGTCGGCTTATGGGTACTCACCAAAAATGTTTAATAGCACAGTTTTTAGACGATGATTTTTGCAAAGTTGGTTCATTCTGATTCAGGGAGCTTGAGAGAGGACTGGGGACCCTGAGAGCTATTGGTGTGGTCATTGGTCCCCTGCTCAGAGGCCACTGAGTGGAAGGGCAGCCGTCCGCGGGGGAAGGGTGGTTTCTCAGCTGTGGCCTGGTGGCCGGGCTCCTGTGAGAAGCTGTCTCCCTGCAGTGGACGGAGCAGCTTGCTGTCCAGGCGTGTTGTCAGGCTGATTATTCCTAATGAGGCCACTGCTGATTCTCCTCACTGGGGTTTCTGCGGTATATTTTGTGAGTTTATTTTGATTTCCAGATTTCACTGGAATGATGAAGTGCTTCCTTTCTATTGATCATTCTAATGGATATTTCTATCCTATTTAACCTTTCACTTTTAAGTGGATACCCTGGTTTAACCTTGTGGATTATAGCCTCATCGATGCTCGTGGAGTGGGCCGGGGACCTTGCCGGTGACAGTAGACATGATTAATTACTTTGAGTTCAAGCAGCAGCTCCCAGTGGTCCTGTCTTTCTTTAGTGGTGGAATTCAGTTCTTGCAAAGATCCTGGTGTAATTTCCTCAGGATACGCCCCGGCCTTCTCTGAAGTATTTATACAAATGATGATCCTTTCCCTTCAAAGTTTCTCCTCAGCGAGACTCAGATCTGGATCTTTCATTCTCATGTCTTCCCCAGAAACCACAAGGCTCAGATACAGAATATTTTGATGGGTCATTGTTATAAGGCAGCAGTGATAATCAGTACTTGATGGAAAATGTAGTGAAGAAAAAATGATTTTACCATCTACTTTTAACAGCTGTTAAATTTTTGTCATCTGTCAGATCCCATGAATTGGAAACTGTTGTTAGGCCAGGCCATATGTTCTTGACATAGACTCTACTTTTATTTTTCTGGAGAATTCTTTCTTAGCTTGAAGATAATGGAAAAGGTGAAAGTCTTATCTTTTGGACTGGCTTATTGGGTTGCAGAAGACCCAGACCTGCTTAGGCAAAGGGTATTTGATTTTGAGGATGGGGGTGGAGCTAACATCCTGAAAGCATTGGCGTGGAGCTGGCTTCGGACACCAAGGTAGGAGTTTCATGGCCTCTGTCTTACACTGTGTCTGCTTCTCTTGGGAGCTGCCCTGTTCTTCCCTCCCCGCTGACCTGCTCTCTTGGAACTGGGCCCTCCAGGCCCCAGTCGTGTGGTCCCTTTCCACGCACTTTTTGGCTTCTGACCCTGCTGGGGCATCTGTTTGTTAGTGACAAATTTCTAAGTGAGGAATGGCTGCCTTTTAAATTTCTTTAAGTGTTTATTTTTGAGAGAGTGAGAGAGAGATACAGAGCACGGGCAAGAGAGGGGCAGAGAGAGAGAGGGAGACACAGAATCCAAAGCAGGCTCCGGGCTTCAAGCTGTGAGCATGGAGCCTGACGCAGGGCTCTAACCCACAGACCATGAGATCATGACCTGTGCCGAAGTTGGACGCTTAACCAACTGAGCCACCCAGCCGCCCCGCCTCAGCTCATCTTTTTAAGCCAGGTATAAGCCATAAGCTCTAGGTCCCAGGACGCCCTAACGTTTGGCTCCCCGGAGACAGGGGTAGCAAGTAGTGCAATGGTTGGTCCCTCCACTCAGCACAGGTTCAGCTTTCCTTACACCTGAGTGTGGCATGCGGCAGGCATGAGGCCGGAACGGCTGCATAGCTCTCTTATATCACATTTATCTAAAAATATATATAATTGAGGGCAGCCTGGGTGGCTGAGTCAGTCGAGTGTCTGACTTTGGCTCAGGTCATGATCTCAGTTTGTGAATTTGAGCCCCCGCTTTGGGCTCTGTCCTGACAGCTCAGAGCCTGGAGCCTGCTTCAGATTCTGTGTCCCCCTCTCTCAGCCCCTCCCTCCCTCTCCCTCTCTCTCAAAAATAAACATTAAATTTAATAAAGTATATATAATTGAAACTGCTGCCCCTTGTCTCATCAATTATCTGTTACAAAGAGTCGCTGGCAGTTAATTCTGCAAGGAAGCAGTGACTGAGGACAGTGGTCACTGAAATCACACAATCTGAAGAAATAAAATAGCACTTTTGAAATTGTCATTAGAAGAGTTTTGCCACTTTTCACATCTGCAATTTCTTTCCATTCTTATCTAGAAAGAAGGGCTACATGCGTCCTCCCATATGTCCCTTATACCTTCCAGCATGTTGATGAAACAAACTAGACTTCTAGGGAAGTCTGTCAGGACACAGAATGAAGTTTCCTTTCCTTCTGCAGGTGTTGGGAGTTTTGTGAAGGATCCTGTGATGCTGTCACCTTATCAGGCTTATTTAGAAATGCTGAGGGAAGGGGCGCCTGGGTGGCTCAGTCACTTAAGCATCTGACTTGATTTTTGGTTCAGGTCCTGATCTCATGGTTTGTAGGTTTGAGCCCCATGTCAGGCTCTGCGCTGACAGCATGGAGCCTGTCTGGGATTCTTTCTCCCTTTCTCTGTGCCCCACCCCTGCTGCTCATGTGCACGTATACACACTCTCTCTCAAAATCAATAAATAAACATTAAAAAATGCTGAGAGGAGTTAACATCCCGCTTCCCCTGTTGGCAGAGCCTAGCTCTGGCTCAGTAGCATGGGTGTGTGTGTATTGTGGATGTGGATGTGTAGACAGATGGACAGTGTGGAGGAGGGTGGCAGACAGGGTTCTGGGCTTTCTTTGAGGTTGTGAGAAAAACAGAGATGACAGAGCAGAACAAGGTCACTATTTAGTTTAACCAACATGGAACATGGGTCTTAAGCTATTTCCAGGTCAGCCCAATCTCACTGTTCCCTCTCTCTCTCTCTTTTTTTTTTTTCTTTTTTGAGGCCAAATCACATTAGTGTGAATTTCCTAGGCAACTGAGTAGGTAAATAAAAGTTGCTAAGTCTCTAGCCTGAGAGGCAGTATAAAACCCCTACTTTGTGTGGAAAGAGGCATTTGTAAGGGTTTGCCTATTGGAGCCTCTAGTTTTCTGTGGCTCTGGCTGAGGCTGCCCTCCATGATCAGAGAGGCTGTTCCTTTGAGTCCTTCCCCAGTCCTGAACTGTAGCAGATCCACAGCCAAGGCTCTCTCTGTCACGGTAGGATCTTTACTGGCTTCCTCAGTCCTGATTTTCCAGAGAGCATTGCTTGACTGTGGATGAAGGCAGGCTGTTGGTATCGACCATTCAAGTCACTGGATCAGTGTTTGTCAGACTTCAGCATGCAGTGGATTTTGTTAACCTCTGGGTTCTGATGCAGCAGGTCTGGAACGGGGCTAGAGAGTCTGCATTGCTAGAAGCCCCCAGGGGCTGCCAGCCCTGCTGATCCACTGCACACGCTGAGTGGCAGGATCCACAAGCTCACTACTAACATTCCTTCAGCAGCTTCCTGTGGTTATGAGCATGGCTTTGCTCAGGTCCAGTAGCCCGGTGCCTTCTCACATGGAAGGTGGGAAACCATCAAGATATTGATGGTGAAAGGAGAAGATGCTGTTACTGGCCTAAGCTCGAGTTGGCCTTTTAGTCCAGAAGCAAAATTAGACGTGTCCTGATGCTCCTTAGCTCAAGTGAGGGAGAAAAGACAAGCCTTGTGTTTGTCTCCAGAAAAATGAGGAGGAGAGAAGTTTTCATAGGCTCGTGTCCTATGCCAGGAAGAACTGCCAAGACTTCTAAACCTTGATTCTGTGGCTTTGTTCTCTGATATTTCAGGCACAAAGTCAAGGGAATTGTGTGTTATGTTAGAAACGAGAAGAGTGAGCTTAGGAAGGAAAAGTGGTGGTTGTAGGCTATATATAGGCTGTGGACACTTGTTCTGGGATAAAAGGAGAAAGAGGCTTGGGATGAGCCCAGTTTTGCCCCCCAAATGGCTGGATGTGGTTGGCAGGCAGGACTCGGGGTAGGAGCCCTGGCTTTGCCACTCAACACCTGGCTGACTTTGGACAGTGGGCCGTGTCCTGTGACTGAGTGGGGACAAGCCACTGCTTCCATACAAACCCAGTGACAGGTGAGGAAAGTGACACATTTCTCCTGTCCTAACAGTGGGTTATTTTTTTAATCAGGCAAATAACTAAAATAAACTTGGGGTAAGAGAAACTGTTTTCCTTGATCATAAAGGATGACTGGCATGTATAAAATTGGTATCTGAATATGGTGTTACAATGCCTAAAGAAAGCATACGGCCCTGATTTAAGGTCTGAAGTAGTTTTCGGTGGTAAAATGCTTCATGTCTGTTTCCTGTGCTCACTGATCCTTAGTTGTTGGAGGGAAATGGCCTCTGGATACGTAAGAAAAGGTATTACCCCATGGTACTATCTTGCTATCCGAGAATCTCAGACTGACTTTGTTAATGCATCATGAATCCTGCCTCAAGGGTTAGTAATGTAAATTTTATAGCCTATGCTGTTATTTGACGTACATCACAGTACTATATCATTATCCATTTAGTTCACTTTTTCCCTGAGTGTAATGCATATACCACTGGTACTGCTAGAGATGATTTTAAGCGGTGCCACATAACAGCAGTTTTTAATATGGAGTCATGGTGAGAAAGTTAGCATTTTTTTAAAAAAATGTTCCTTTTGGATTGCCTTCTGTAGAACTTAAGAACACCATATTATGTTTATCATCACATTTATCTTCTGTACCTGGGGTTATTAGTTTCTATCCATGATAGTGACTTAAAGAAATTTGCTTCCTTTAGAAATGAATCTCACTTAGATTTGAAGAGGTGATGTAAAAGAACGGGGCAAATACCAAAGAACACAGGTACCCTACCAGTATGGTCATCATTGTGAAGGTGGACAGGGATGGCTGGCATTGAGGGGTCCTACCAGTTAGTATGGGCATCTCAGACCAGAGAACCCATGGATCTATTTCACTTCTGGGGCAAGTCATACTGCATACAGGAAAACACAGCCAGCGTCTGCACACCCTGGCTAAGTACTTGGCAGACTTGAGTTAACAAAAACCTAAAGGATAGTTTTAGTACAAACTGTCACGTTCACCAGGACAGTACCTCAGAGTGAGCAGTTTGACAGCCTGCCAGTACGGGTCTTTGTCCCACAAGTCTAGAGGCTAGACGTTGATGAAATGCATGGGTCCGTTGTCCTCTGTCCAGCCACAAGACACTGATCCGGGTCTGTGGTGTGTGGCTGCGGGTTTGTTTAATGAGTTCCAAAGCCGAGTTTGAAGCCTCCTGAAATGACCTTGTATAACATCAAGCCTTGGTGCTTCTGAGTATGCCCTGGAAACAGCTCTTTCTGGCAAGCAATACATCCAGTGTGCCTCAAAGTCTTCCTACTTAATTGTGAACAGTTAGCCTTTTTTTGGGTAATAACTACATACACCCATACCACAAGTGTGGCGGAGGCCAGTTTTTACCCATGCAGACTTCAGACTTGCCACAGTCAAGCCATTGTTCTCTCTTTTCTCACCACCTAATTCGGACCTAAGTTTAGCACTCTGTTTAGCTCTGTTACCTGCTCCAGTGGCTGGATTTTGTACCAGCACCAGTGACATCCCACCAAGGGAGGACCCATGGGCCACTCTGCCTTGTGTCTGGAGATCTGGGCACTTTGCAGACCAGAGCTCACTGTTTTACCTCTGCAGGAACTGACACTTTACTGTCATGAGCCCTTCCTCTGTCGTAGCTTGTCCCTTTGCTTTTGTGGGATGAAGGGTTAATACAGAAAAAAGTAGAATTGACGTTTCCTCATGTTTTAATTCCAGATAATAATAATAATTTTTAAAGTAGAGGTGGAAAGAAATTAGGCTTATGTGATATTTCTAATCACCATAGCATGCTACAAATAGTCCTCCCCCGCCTCCAACCCCAGAGAGCATTGTTGTGATGTGAACATGTGTAGAAACCATGTCAGACACTGAAAAAGGTGACATAAACTTTACAAATAGGTCCCACTCTCTCTTTGTGATGATAAAGAAACATCAATGATATTTTAGCAAATAAAACTGAAAATCCATCACAGTTTAATGTTATACATTGTTAAATCAGAAGGGAAATTCTTAGAACATTGCCTTTGCTCAAAAATGTTTTTGGCATTCTTTCAGAATTTGCAGTGTATAATTTTGCATATCCTCAGACCAGTAGTTTCACTTTTTAGCGTGGATTGGTTTTTAAAACCAGCCAGACATTTTTTAATGCCACCTTAGGTAAAGAAGCTAGGCCACTGGCAGGCTTACGTTACTCCAAATCTGCTTCATATGGCTGTTTCAGGAGGGGTGCATAAAAATTCTGATCAATACAAACAGCTCTGGAAACCATGTATTAACTACCAAAGGGCGGGCACATCTTTAAATGTATTCTCTAGTATACCTGCTTTTAGAGTACAAAGAGCTTAGAACTTCATGATCATGTATCTTCTAAGTATCCAGTATTGCTGCAGACAGATGTTTAGCATTTCTCCTTCAATATTAGCTGCCTTAAAATAAAATCTGAGCTTGCTTTTTACATTATATATAATCCATTACAGAGATCTGCTGTACAGTGATCTCATTAGTGAAATGAAATCTGAATATTATGTATTTTCATACTCAGATAATCTACATAAAGTAAACTTTTGATATTATAGATTCCTTTTGATGGCTGTATTTGACACTCTTTGCATTTTTCTTTCCTTCACCTTTCTCCAGAATATCTGAATCCTTTTTGCTCTCATCTCATCTTGAAGGGTTTTCCTAGGTCGCCTGCCTTGCACTTGCTTTGCCAGAATGTATAGAAGAGTAAACTATTGCTATTTATTATGGTAATATAGCTTAATTTCTGGTTACCAGAAAAGTTGTGACTCTCCTGAATAAATTGTAGGTTTATGTAACTTTCTGTCTTGACTTTTTTTTTTAATTAGCAGGTTTATAATAGAGATGATAACCTTTACATTTGAGAACAACACCTCTGAATATATTTTTTAGGTCAACGAGCTCTTCGGTTAGTTCCAGGTTCTCTGAATTCTTTGTCTACCTTCCTCCTTTGTCCCCTGCCCACTTCATTCATTCATTCAGTCTTTAAATGCTATGCTCTGTGTTAGATGCCACGTTTTTCAAAACCAATGGTAGATTTACATAGAACTAAGTTAGGCAGAGTTAGAGAAGCAAAAATAATTGTTTTAAGAATGTGGTTTCTCCTGAAATAAAACAAAACTCCAACATGTGGGATGGCAGTTTCTGTTCACTTTTTAATCAGGCAGTTTATGTGGGCATCGCTTTGACAGTCTCCGGCTCTGAAAGTGATGGCAAGAGAGTGACCATGTTACTTCATTCTGAGTTTGATTTTGAGGTCACCTACTTTGTCATGTGAATCTGATTGAGCCAAGTGATGCTGAGCCTGTGGGCAGCTAAAGGCTGGAAGGTGTTTCTGTGTCAGGATGGTGACAGCAACATGCTGCTATGAATGCAAACGGTGCTCTAAGCTTATTAAGCTGGAAAAGACACAACTTAGAAAGGGGTGAAGGATCCAAGAAGGAGAAAATGAATGAGGAGCAGTACTGAGAACTGCAGCTTGAGGATTATATATAGAAATCATTTGGTTTTTAAATTAGCTTTATAAGTCTTCAATAAATCTTCAACCTAAGGTATCTGAGCAGAGTTAATAATGAATTATGATTCAGAATTATTTTTCAGTTTGGAAAAGGTTTGGACCCTGGCCTCTTTTTTTTTTTTTTTTATGTTTACAGTTATCAACTGTAGCCCATAATTATTATTTTCTTTACTTCAAGTAAAATATATTGAGTACCTACTATATTTATCTAAGGCTCTTTGCCTTATTCTTCCATCTCTTAAGGAAGTAAATGTACAGGCACAACAAACATATGTGAGGAACTGCACATAACTTCTGTTATACTGTTATATATAAAGTGCTGGGGCCAGCAGAGAGGTGTCAGTAACTGTAACTGATTTGAAAGAAGCTTGAAGGAAGAATGGGGTTCTTTTGGCTTGAAATTGAAATGAGCCAGTCTTTAGAAATTCTCATGTTTTAGTTGTAAATTTGAAGGGAGTTAATACGTGGATTCCTCAGCTGAGTGTCATTGTTACTTGTTGGAAATTTTTTTCAAATGTTCACTATGGATTTACAGGCAACAGTATCCTTAAAAATGCAAATGTCTTAGTGCCTGTCTTTTAGATATTCACTGAAAAATTTCAGATTTATCAGAAATCAAAGAAGTACCCAGTATATAAGAATAACAACTGAAACTGTATGGGGTTGTCATGGGATTCTTTCTCTTTATTGTACAGCTGACTACCGCTGTGTTGTAAAGGATTTGTTCTTCCAGGTGAAATGTGAAGCTCTGTGCAGTAATCAAGATAGACTGAGTATTGATTAAAAAAAAAAGGCCAAATCTCGAGTGCTCAACACATTGGAGAACTTTATTACTGCTCGACTTACAGTCCAGGTAGGGAGGGGGGAATGTGGTGGGGAGGCAGAGAATAGCGAGATGGGTGGTGAAAGACTCTATACAGTCAAGGATCTGGGTTTCTTCTTAGGATGCTACATCTTCACTCAACTAGTAGCCTCCACGGTCCTCGTGGGAAGAGGAGACATGGGGGAATTGTGCACAGGCAGTTTGTATGGGTCATGTCAAGAAATGCCATGCATCATTTCCATCCATGTTCTGCTGGCTAATTTTATGCCCCCAACTTAACTGAAAGGAGCTGGGAAATGCTGTTTGATATTTGTACAGGAAGAGACAGCTGGCTAGTGGTAAGCACTAGCGTCATCAGCCACAACTGGCAAATAATTGAATGCTGCAATTGTATGATTTTATGTCACTGATCACATGTGGGCCTAGTAAACTCACAGACACACACACACACACACACACACACACACACACACACACACAATTCTGTTGCAGTGTCACAATCTTCCAGTGAGTGATACATTTATAGAAAATTTAGCTACATGCCAGAAAAGGACAAGGTAGCTTTCCTTTCCATTTCTGCACAAAAATTTTTAAACCCAGGCATAGATGAACAGGATTGATAGCCGCGGATGCTAATTATTTGCATAAAACGTATGCAAGGATGCATAATGTTTTTTAACTTGAATTTTTAGAAACTAAAATATATTTTGAAAATTAGAATTTTATATTTGAAGAATGAGGAATCTTAAAAGTTCTCATAAGAAGAAAATTTTTTGTAACTACATCTGGTGACAGATGTTAAATAGATTTAGTATGGTGATCATTTCACAATATATATCAATACTGAATCATTATGCTTCACACCTGAAACTTGAATATGGTTTTATGTCAGTTATACCTCAATAAAAAAAAAAGCTGAGGGGCGCCTGGGTGGCTTAGTTGGTTAAGCATCCGACTTTCGCTTAGGTCATGATCTCGCGGTTCGTGGGTTCGAGCCCCGCGTCGGGCTCTGTGCTGACTGCCAGCTCAGAGCCTGGAGCCTGTTTCAGAGTCTGTGACTCCCTCTCTCTCTGACCCTCCCCTGCTCACGCTGTCTCTCTCTCTCTCTCTCCTAGAAATAAATAAAACATTAAAAAAAAAGGTGAGTCTCATATTAAAACCTTTTTCTTGGGCACATGGCTAGTGAGTAGTAGAGCTGGTATTTGATCCCAGATTAGTTAGACTCTAAAATCACAGTTCTTTCTCCCCAGTATAAAATTTTTATATCCTACTACTGAGAAATAAGCATCAATAATGTTTTTAATGTATTTTATTTATCCCCCCCCGCCCCCCGTTTATTACCAGTTCTACAAAATTGGGATTATGCAGCACATGTTTCTTGCTTTTATTTACTTATGGGTTGTGAACATTTCCCATAGCATTATTGTTAAATAATTAAGTGTTTTAAAAGGCAGATTAATGAATATCTCCTACCTTTTTATCTTTCTGGAGAAAATAAGAACAGATCTGTAACTTTTAACACCCAACAGGAAGTTGTAGGTTTTAAAGGTAAGGATCAGTGATGAATAACTGACAAGATAAGGGAATTTCTAGATAGATGTGATAAGTTAAGAGCCAACCAGACAGTGAAGAAAGAGATGAATAAGCAGTTTAGAAGTTTCTACCTGTTTTAGAACTTTTGCCCCCTTTTAGGAGGCACAGTAACCCCCTAATGTAGTTACAGAGGTACACACGGAAAGAAGGTAGGCAGCAGCAGACCAAGCATAAGTGCTCAACTGCTTTTAAGATGCTGTGACGCAGTCAGTTCTGTATTTACTTAACATATATTTTGTTTGCAAAGGTGCTTGATGCCAAGTACCATTACACACAAATAGTTGATGTCCTGGAGTATTTAACTTTTGTACTACTTCTGTTTGATGGTGCAGCAGAGTGTTTGAGGATAGGCCTTCTTCCATTCCGCTGGGCTGATGAGAGGTGGGTCAGGATGAACAAGGGGGTCTGAGCAAATTAGATGGAAGTGGGAGAACTGAGTGCCAATAGCTTGGCACCCATCCAAAACAAAAGCAGCCCAGAGCTGGGAGGGGTTCCTGAGTGACACCAGAGGGGCTGAGGAGACAGAGATCCCTCAGGGGAGGCCTGTGGTAAGTGGGGAGGCAACAAACCACTGGAGGGAATTGAGCGGGTCACTGGTACCACTCCTTCCCTGAGCTAACTGCTGTTTGCACTGTGGCCTGTTTAACTGGCTAAGACCCAAGGAGCCACGGCAAGGTAAGGGCCTGGGCCAGTCTGGAGTTAGCCATAAGTTGAGTCAAATACCATGGACATGTGTTTTATCATAATTACAAATTATCATAATTTGCTTCAAGAAGTCCCAACTTGCCCTGTGCCTTCCCGCACACCTTTGAAATCATCACTCTATTCAGGGGCACATCGGCAGTTAGAGAGAAAAGCTAACTGTTGCGCTTCCTTTATATCAAGGTCCCTGCCTTTGGTTTTTGTCATGGACTGGTCAGCCTTTGGGATTGACTGATTGGAACATGGCAAAGAGATGTCCTCCCTGTAGCTCTTTGGCATTTTCTGAGCAGATGCTTTGGTCTTTTGGAGCCCTTTCCTGCTGCCAATAGAATTTATTCTTATCTCCAACATTCTTTTCTGTGTTACCAGGTGTTCTGACCTTCCTTAGGGATCCATATGGCAGTAGATAAACTCAAAGAAATGTTCTAAATAAAGGCATCATATTTCACCATGAAAACCACAACAAAGCACTAGTGAAATCGTGGCTAGAAAGTTTGTTTCACCACGATAAGGTACATTGGAGCAAGAACAGTTTTAGAATAAGTTTTATTCATTTCTTGACTATTTAACCATCACTGGATATGTAAGTTACATGTGGGGAGCTAGAGATAGCAAGTCAGTTCAATGATGGCCCTCAAGGGATTTAGGGCACACGGGGAAGGGACCAAGTCCATCTGTGATACCAGGGCAGTGTGGAAAATCCTGTCTCAGAGATATGCCTAAAGGAGTCTGGGGAGGAAGGATCTTGATCATTCCTGGGGAAGGGAGTGTTAAGAAGGCTTCCTGCGAAAGATGACACTCAAGCTCTGAGGAACAAGTAGCAGGTAGAGATAAAATGCAGGAAGGATATTTCTGGGCAGATGAAATTGCATGAATCTATGTCTGAAATAGTGTGATGAATTTGGGAAATGCAAAATATTACTGGAGTACATGGCAGTGAGATCCTGAAGATTCTGTGTGCATGGCTAAGGAATATTTTCTTGAAAGCTCTGGGGACCTCTGAAACGATTTCCAGGAGGGGGAATGGCTCACATCTCACCCTGGCACTAGCAGGAACATGGAGTTGACTGAGGGCAGCCTGGATGCAGGAGGCCATGTTGGGGGTGGAAAGACCAGAGAAGGGTGCAGGAGGAAAGGAGATGCTGGACCAGGTGTGCGGGTGACAAGTGGGAGACTTGCTGGATGCGGAGGGGCAGGGTGAGTGGGAAGATAAACTCCCACTCACCACTGCAGAAGAGATGGGACACATAAAAGAAAGATCAGGCCTGGAGGGAGAAGATGAGTTTATTTGTGGGCAGGTGGAGGGTGAAATGCCTTTGGGATATCTAAATGGAGATTTCAGTAGGCAGCTGAATATAAAGATCTGAGGCTCAGGGGAGACATTTTAGCAGGAGATAAAGGTTTGGGAGTCATCCAAGTGTAGGTGGTGGTTGAAGCCATGGGCATGAATGAGGTCACTCAAGGGTAGGGAGCAGATATGGTGTTGGAAGGGGGAGATGAGCATGCATAGTATTACTGTTTAAGAGAAAGCAGGGGAACGAGGCCCCTTGTAAGATTCTGAGAAGTAATAGGGGCACCTGGGTGGCTCAGTTGGTTAAGCATCTGACTTCGGCTCAGGTCATGATCTCATGGTTCGTAGGTTTCAGCCCCTCGTCGGGCTCTGTGCTGATAGCTCAGAGCCTCGAACCTGCTTCAGATTCTGTGTCTCCCTCTCTATCTGACCCTCCCCTGTTCACACTGTCTCTCTCTCTCTCAGAATAAATTAAAAAAAAAAAAAAAGATTCTGAGAAGTAATAGCAGGAGACTTTGTCAGCATTGCTGACTGGGGTTGTAGAAAAGGCCCAGCTAGAGAATGGCAAGTAGTGTCATCACATTAAATATCATAGAGGCGACTGAGTTATGGGATGGAGCTGAAGCTTGCAGATTAATGGACGAAGGTGTTGTCCTGGATGAAGCTGGAGGCACTGGCCGTAGAAAGGCAGCACCTTTGGAAGCACCACTGTTGAAGGACTGATGAGAAATAGGAGAGTCACAGGAGCTTAACTGCAGGTGGGACCAACAGCAGGAGGGAAGCACATGCAGAAAGGCCGCAGTGTAAAATGGGATGGAACGGTCAATAAACTCGGACTGAAAAGTTTCCATTGCTTTGGCATCTGGGAGGTCATCTGTGACAACAAAAGCGATGTCAAAAGTGGTTTATAGCACACATTGTTTGTTGTTTTACACTTTTCCCTGGAGTCTGAGAGATCAGAGGAAGGCTTGAAAAACACCAACAATCCCCATTTCCAGGAGGAAACAGCAGCAGTCACTGTTTCCTGCTGGATCTGCCAGTTCTGAGGGATGTGAGCGATCCTGACGGTGCTGTATGTCTTGGACAGCAGACTCCATGATATAATTAATGGAGGGATTTCATAACTCTCTGGGTGTAATGTGTACGTGTTTGATCGGTGCCTGGCCTGGGAATGGGCCATCCAGGCTTTGCCGCTGCCACAGAGAGGCAGACCCAGAAGGGAAAAGGTGGGGGTAACCAGCCACCAATATTCTTTGTCTGGAGTCTGGTCATTAGCTATGGCTAGGACCAGAGTAGACTCAGGATATTTTAAGCCTGCTTATTCCATATTAAGTGTTGAAGATCACAGACAGACAAAGTTCCCTCCTTCCAAGACCCTTTAGTGATTGGATTTACCCATGGTGTTTCCAAGCTTATGTTACCTTGTGATTTAAAACAAACATATATAAACAGTATACAGTCATTATAAAATCTCAGTGGTGGCAAGTAAAGGAAAAGCCAACAACCTGGCCCTGGATGAGATTGCCAGTGTTGGGTATCACACAATACTGGGCTTTTTTTCTTTTTTTTTTTAATTTTTTTAGGGACAGCTGGGTGGCTTAGTTGGTTAAGTGTCCAAGTTGAGCTCAGGCCATAATCTCAAAGTCCATGAGTTCCAGCCCTGCATCAGGCTCTGTGCTGACAACTCAGAGCCTGGTGCTTTCTTGCTTCAGATTCTGTTTCTCTCTGTGCCCCTCCCCTGCTTGTGCTTTGTCTCTCTCTGTCTCTGTCTCTCTCTAAAATAAATAAACATTAAAAAAATTAAAAAAAAATTTAAGTTTACTTATTTTAAAGAGAGAGGCAGGGAGGGGCAGAGAGAGAGAGAGAGAGAGGGAGAGAGAGAGAATACCAAGCAGGCTGCACCCTGTCATTGCCGAGCCCGATGCAGGGCTTGAACTCACAAACCGTGAGACCATGACCTGGGCCAAAAATCAAGAGTCATAAGGGAGTTCTATTGTTAGTTTCCTGAGGAACCTCCACACTGTTTTCCAGAGGGGCTGTACCAGTGCACGTATAGGAGGATTAGGAGGAACTTGACAGAGGAACAAGGGGGAGAAGAAGGGCAGAAATGGTAGGGGAAAGGGAGAGAGGCAAACCATGAGAGACTCTTGAATGCTGACAAAAACTGAGGACTGATGGATGTGGGGGGGAGGGGGGGATGGGCATGGAGGAGGGCACTTTGGGATGAGCACTGAGTGTTATGTAGAAACTAATTTGACAATAAACTATTTGTAAAAAAATAAATAAAAAAAAATAAAAGCAAAAAGGTTTATTTTTATAAAAAAAAAAATCAAGAGTCAGTGCTTAACCGACTGAACCCATCCAGGCACCCCTATTCTGGACTTGTTTTTATGATACTTCTCTCAGTCACTGGATTATGGGTCACAATGGGCAAAGACATGTGTCTCTTTTATTCACTTCTGTCTCCTTATGTCTGCCACATGGGTAGTTCCTTAAATAAATGGATAAATGAACAAATGGATAAATACATAAACAAATGAGTGAATCCCTTAGACTTAGCCCTTGAAACCTTTCCTTCCATTGTAATTTCAGAGAGAAACTGGCTACGAGAGGAAAGCATCTATTTTTGTCACCGTTTGATTTGTAGGAGTACATATTATACGACTGGCACTGTTTAACAAGGTCCAGGGTCTGTAGTCCCTTTATGCAGCCTGGGGGTGCAGATTTCTTGAATTATGTGAATAAAGTTGATCTATTCAGAAGCTGGTAGATGACTGGCAGAGGTGACAAGCTTAGCACTTCCATGGAATTAGAAGGTGAGATATTTATAACGCATTTTAGATTCTTAAAAAGGATTATATCTGAACTTCTACATTAAGTTCAGTCTAGAAACTTGTACTGTGCATTCTCTCTCTGTCAGGCAGTGAGGTGCTATCACATGTATAGCAGAAGGAGGAATAATTCTGTCCAAGATGACAAGCCACAGTCTACCCCCAGAGATGTGCAGACTCTGTAGGCAAAACCGTATTTATAGGTTTAAAATGGAAGAGCAGAATACCATGCTGATCAGCAGACCAGAGAGAAAGGAGCTTTCAGGAATGGTGAGAACAAGTATTCTTTCTACCGAGAAACATAGACTTCTAATTATGGTTTCATTCACTTGGAGCAGTGTTTCTCCAGATGGGCTTGAGACTGCTTACATTAGAATCCTTGTTAAGACTGCATATTTCCACCTTAGATAAGGACTATGCAATCAGAATTTCCAGGGCAGGATTCCTGGAGTCTGCATTTTAATCTCCTGAAGAACTCGTCTGAATTTAAATTGGAGCTAGGAGCCTAACAGAATCTAAATAGTTCCTGGTGGGGTCAAGATCCTGAACAGCATTTAGGCTGATAGGATGTCTTTACAATCTGACCTCTCTTGCCTTCAGTCAAGTCCGTAGAATAATGGCTTAAGTGCAGGAAATGATTTTTGACTAGTCCAAAAAGCAAGTGTCTTTTATTTATTTATTAATTATTATTATTTTTTTAGTCTCACCAGTTTATTTAACATTGCACTCAAAGTCCTAGCAAAGCAGAAAGGTAAGAAAACATGATCAAAGGTAGAAGAATTAGAAAGAGACAAAAGTGTGAGGGTTTTTTTTTTTAACAGTTATGTTATTATATATGTAGAAAACCTAATCTATTAGAACAAAGAAAAGAGTTAAGCAAGGATATTGGCTATAAAGTCAATGTATAAAGATTAATGGCATTCCTATGCTCAGCAACAAACGTTTAGAAAATGTAATTTTAGGGGTGCCATGGTGGCTCAGCCAGTTAAATGACCAACTCTTTATCTTGGCTCAGGTCATGATCTCACAGTTTGTGAGAGGGAGTTCTCCCTCCCTCTCTCTCTGCCCCTCCCTCACTTGCTCTCTGTCTCCACCCCCCCCCCCAAATAAACATTAAAAAAAGAAGAGAATGTAATTTTAAAAGGAATCATTTATCCCGGCTTCTGTAACAGTAGAGTAACTTGGCCGAACTAATCTTCCCTCAGATAACAATTAGAAAAATGTTTTTAGAATTGTCCATCTTTTTGGAGAAACAAAAGAGTTACCAAAAGCAGAAAGAAACTAGCAAGTGTCTTTTAAAAGAACCTGAATTACCCTTTAAAAAAGCAAACATTCGGGCCCCTGCGTGGCTCAGTCAGTTGAGTGTCGGACTCTTGATTTTGGCTCAAGTCATGATCCAAGGGTGGCTAGTGAGTTTGAGCCCCATGTTGGGCTCTGCTCTGACAGCACAGAGTCTACTTGGAATTCTCTCTCCCTCTCTCTCTGCCCCTCCGCTGCTCATGCGCGTGCACTCTTGCACTCTCTCTTGCAGTATAAATAAATACACTTTTTTTTTCAAGCAAACATTTCCCCTTCCTTCTCCCTTTTTGTCCCAAACTTGGATGGGGGATCCTGTGAGGCTTGCTTTAGAATATGAGAGTAGACCTTCACTTGGAGTAATTGTCTTCAGAGTGAGATTCAGCTGAAATACAGTATATTTTATACTGGTCCCCAGTATGGAATTTTCTGTAATTCATAGACATAGCACCAAATCTGCAGGATCTTCTCAAAACACTGAGTTACAAGAGATACTCACTATAACTCTAAGAAAGAACTCCAAAACATTTAGCCAGTGGCAATGCCAGAAAAATATATATGCCTGACTTGTATGATGAATACTTGAAGGGGATAGTACCAATTTTAATGTATAAGTTCTGATACGTTTCTTTTTAAGAAGTTAAGTGCATTATAAATAGCATACCCTTTCATCTGTTGACAGCTTCAAATTTTTAAGCCTTTAAGGTCTTTTTCCACAGTATTTCTTTGAATCATATAAACATGTTTTTGAGCCCTTTTTAGAATACCTCTTGCACTCTGTTTTCTATTTTAGCCTCTTTTTTAAAAGGGTTACTTTTGGAAAGGTGTGCTTGTATTACAGGTAGAGGGATTTCTTAAAAATTTATCTTCCCTAAGAATGAGAAGGAGGCAGCTAAATTAGATTCAAACACCCCCCTTCCCCATCTTCTCCCCATCTTCAGCTGACAACAGAACAACTTTCCCTGGCTATTTTGCTGTTTTCCATCCTATTTGAGGCAACCTAACAAAGCCTTCAGTGCACACAGTCTTTACATGTTGGCTTTCTTCAACTTGAGAGCAGAAATAGCTTTCTAATGGAGGTAAATTATGGATGGGAGCCACAAGTAATTGTCAGATATGCACTAAAATGGCCAGGGCCTCTCATCATTAGTGGATCCTAACATGGCTGCACATTGGACTCAGTACTTCTTAAAGTACTGCCCTAATTCCACCCTAGGTTGATTTATCAGAGTCTTAGGTGATGATTGGCCCCAGGTGGTTCTAATGTACAGTCAGGACTGAGAACCAATTAAGTTAATTAACTGCCTCAGCATTTCTCAGAGGCAGCTTTAAGACCCTCTGTATCTGAATCTCCTGGAGTGTTGGGTTAAAAATGCAGATTCCTACGGTGGACCCTAGACCTGGTGAAACAGTTGCTAGGAGAGGGGCTAGCCCTCTTACCATGTAAGTGCCCTCTTGATTCCTCTGTACTCTGACATTGAGAATCCCTGGCATCTGGGGACACTCAGTGGTTTCAGTAGACCTGAAGTAGGGATGTACATTGGAAAAAACTGGTGAGAATAGTTGAGAAGCCATGGTTTGGCTAGTTTATCTGGGCCAAATAGCTTCTCCTTACTCTTCTGGAGAACCGCATTGTTCACTCCTGGCCCTGCACCCTTTCTTCTATTCTGCGTGTTACCCAGAGTGATTTGAGGAGTCTGAATGACTCATTCTAGCCTGTGGTCAAGTCTGTCAGTTGACAAACACTTTGCATGATGTGGGGGTGTGAGAGGAGAACGCCGAGTTTATTAGGATGGTTATTTCAGCTGACAGGAGTCACAGATTCCCATGTGCAAAGATTAAGTATACTTAAAAAGGTTAACAGGAGACAGCAGGGAATCAAGCCCATAGAATTCATGCAGAGGAGTGTGTCTGCCCACAGGCCTTGATTTGCACTTCAGGGGAGGGAGTCTTGTGGTCTAGAAAGGATGGAGGAGACGTAGGGCAGGGTTGAAGACTTAATGTTTGCATCAGAGTATTCCTCCACTGGAAGATTTAGAATTACCCTAGAGAATTTTGATGCATAAATACCAGTAGTTGTAATTTTGCCCATATTAAATGGGAATAATTAAAATGAGCTGCAATTTTGAGTGAATGTTCAGCTAGGGGATGAATACAGATACTTTTTTTTTTTTTTAGTTTTTCGTATTTAGTTGCTGTTACCATGAAGTTTAAGTAGACCTTATTCAGAATTGCATTCTGGGAGGAGGGTAAGGAAAAAAGAATGCCAAACGCTCCACATATTTTTTTTCCCTTTCCCATTATTCTATATGAAACCTAACACCTACTATTCTGTAATTTTTTTCTTTTTTCTTTTCTTTTTACTTTTTGGTTAATTTATTGATTATTCTTTGCAAATCAGGATCTTGTATCTCAAGACATACTTGTGTTTGCTTAGCTTAGAACTCTGCTGGGGAGGAAAAGCTGAAGCTTAAAGGTTATTTTGGTAATTGTGGCTGGAATTAGGTGAAAACCTCCTGGGCTGGGAAAGTTTCTTTGGCAGCACAGGTTACCAGGACTCTAAAACCTTGACAAAGGCCCCTCTGTGGCGCCTTCCGACCTGCGCCGTGCAGAGACCCGTGTCCACCTTTCCGCCCCATGTCGTGAGGTGTCCATCTTCCTTTCGCAAGCATGGGAAACTGTGCCTTTGTCTACGAGGCTGGCTGCCTCCTGGGCAAGTCTGCGGTGGTTGGAATAACATGATAAATGGGATGATGCTTTTGAAAAAAATTTCCACTTAGCGTTTTTCCCTCCCCCTGCACACCCAGAGGAACAGCTGTGGCAGCAAATGCAGACTTGAATCATGCACTCATATTTAGTCTTGTTTGACAATCCTCGATATTTTTAAGCAGGATCAAGTCAGGCAACCAGCATTATAGCAGTCAGACTGTCTTAATCAGCCAGCCTGTTTGGCACACAAGGACCCTGTTTTACCCAAGTAGTAAATAATTCTCAATGAAGCAATATGATGTACTGAGTGTGCCCAGAGTCACAACATTCAGTATTTTACTACAGCCTGTCAGCGTCTCTTTTTACATATTTGTTCTGTTCACCACTAGTGGTTTATTCCTTGTAGTGTTTCAGTTCTGTGTTTGGCCAGGTCTTGATTGATGGTTTTTCATACATAATCAGGTCCTACATTCCATGCCAATATGACCCTCCCATCTTCCTTCTTGCCCTTAATGCAACATTGCTTGCTATGTGCATGATTCTTTTTTTTTTTTTTTTTTCTTCTGAGAACGTTTCATATTGTGGCAACTTGTTTCCTTCTTAAGACCATGGGATTTCGTCTTTGTCTCTGCTCTGGATAAATGGCTCTCATCCAATGAGTCTACTCTCAATTTATTGACTTTTTTTTCTCCCAAGCCCCTTATCCGCCCCTTCCTCATAGCCAGAGTTCTGAAGTCCACACTCTCCATGCCTCCCCCACTCCCTGTGCTGCCCCCCTTGTTGCCTTCTGGGAAAGATGGGATTGTACTTCCACAGCTTTTTCCTATTCCACTTCTGTCTGCCTCTCTGCTCACTCTATAAATTTTCCCAAAAAAAAAAAAAAAAAAAAAATCAAACCCAAAAGGATTAAAATGAACTTTTCTCTTGACCTTGGTATTTCCCTCAAGCTGCAAACCCCTTCTCTCACCCCCAGGCTTTATGAAGGCATACTGCTCCACGTTCTCAGGCTTGTAGATTTAAGGGATCCTTATAGTTTTTTAAAAATGGGATTGTGACACAGGATTGCCAATTCTATATTGACAAGAAAAACTGTCAATATCATTTAGTCTAAGACAAAGAGGTTTCAAACCTCCAGTCAGGATATAGTCTCTGATTAAACAGAGGACAGAGGACAACAATCCTTTTAAATGAATAAATTTGGCTTGGGTGCCTGGGTGTGGTTATCCATCTGACTCTTGGTTTCTGTTCAGGTCATGATCTCACGGTTTGTGAGTTTGAGCCCCATATTGGGCTCTGTGCTGACAGTGAGGAGCCTGCTTGGAATTCTCTGTCTCCCTCTCTCTCTATCCCCCTTCCCTCTCAAAATTAAACGTTAAAAAAAAAATCATGTTTAAATAAATAAATTTGGCTTCATGATTAGAAAACCTTGTCACCTTCTCCCTGACTTCCTTATCTGCCAATTATGAATATGTGTCTCCAACTAGAATATGGCCCCTGCTGCTATACATTCTCCTTCTCCTTGTCTGGCATTTCAGCATTCGTGCTTTGACTTCCCCTCAAACCACTATGTGTGTGTTCTCTCGAAGGTGACAGCATATTCCTAATAGCCAAGTCCACCTCTTCCTTACCTGATTGTTATCACTTTGACCAAGGCTCTTGGTGACACTCTTTGCTCCCTGACTTCTCAGCTCTTCCCTCTGCCTGTTGGGCGCCCCCTGCCCTGAACCAGGCACTTCACTCTTCCTTTCTCCTCAGACTGTGCATCCACCCCCACCTCTGTGTGGGACTTCAGAACTTCAGGCTCGTGTTTCTACCTCCTCTCTCTCTCCACATTCATCTCCTCAGGGATCTCTTATTCCAGTGTGCTTGGAGCTCATCAAATCTGACTGTCCAGATCCTTAGCAGCTACTTCACAGTCTTCTTCAGGCCTGAGGCAGATGGACTAGAATTTCAAAGCTCTGCTCTTCTGTATGTCAGCAGAGGGATCATGGACAATTTAGTTAATGTTTCCAAGCCTGCTTCTTCGTCTGCTAATGGGACCACTATCTCAGTATTTGTCGTAAGGATTAGAGATGATTCCCGCAAAATGCCATTTGCGGTACATGATGGGCCCTACAAATGGCAGCTCTTCTTATTTGGGGACACACAGGCGGTATAGCAGGGGTTGGAGGGGAGTAGTTCCTCTTTTTCAGAGCCATAACTGCCACTTTTCCTGATCTTGAGCCTGTCACCTGGTTTTCTCTCGGTGCCTGACTTTCCACTTGTGGCTAAGGTAGCAGTGACAACCACCGGAGGGCGACCGATTTATAAAGAGGCTTCTCCGGGTACCAGGCCATCGGGTAGCAATTTCAAATCCTCATCGAAAGTAGAAATATTGTGTCGCAAGCTATAAAGTGTAGATATGGTTGAAAAGAGGGCATTGTACATGTGTGTTTCCGTGCACCCATGTGCACGGATGCCATGGCGGCCAGCTGTGGCGCAAGTGTTGGCTCAGCACCGGCCAGGGCGAGCCACGGTGCTCATTTTCTTACCGGGTGTTCAGGGAATTCGGTATGTGAGCAAGACAATCCACTAAGTTAATTCCTCTTTCACAGGAGGAGACAGCGTTGGATGGGAAGAAGATCAAGTTCTTTCTGGGGCGCCTGGGTGGCTCAGTTAGTTAAGCATCTGCCTTCGGCTCAGGTCAGATCTCACGGTTCGTGGGTTTGAGCCCTGTGTTGGGCTCTGTGCTGACAGCTCAGAGCCTGGAGCCTGCTTCGGATTCCATGTCTCTCTGTCTCTCTGCCCCTACCCCTCTAGCACTCTGTCTCTTTCTCTGTCAAAAATAAATAAACCTTAAAATATTTTTTTAAAAATTCTTAGAATCGCACAGGACATTGAAGTGCTCAATAAGGCTCAGCCGCCGTGGCTGTTTTCCAGTCACACGTTTCACAAAGGGTCCTCAGAGGGCCGCAGAGCTGGAACTAGGGGTAAGAAACTGCTCTGCACTTGGACCGAATCCAGGCCCCTGACCTGGCTGGCACCTTGTACTAATTAAGCTAACACAGCCACCTTGCTGCAGGGCTAGTAGTGCTGATGCAATAAGTGTAGATGATTGCTTACATAGCTCTTGCCTCATTTTCATAAATAAAATTTCAACTTATTAACTTTCCATATAATATCACTTGAAGCTTAAATTTTATAGAAAGACAAATTAATAGAATGGGGGTAATCACTTGCTTTCTTTAAGCATTCCTAGTCTTCTTCAACTTCCTATGTCCAAATGCTGTCAACATGATCCTTGAGAATGACCACAACACTACCTAATACTTTTGTTTAGCTTATCATTTCATGGCACTTTCAGTGGAGAGAACCTAGTATTCTAACTTAAAATACCAGATACATCTCCAATCCAGGAGGAAAAGACATGCTATTCATATAGAACAAGAAATGCCAGTGAGCCATTGATTTATCCAGAAAGAACTTGTGTGATGTATGGAGGCTATGGTCAAAATAGGCTGTCTTTGCACAGTCCTCCATGAAAAGAAATGCCCTGGAGGTTGGTAAGCTCACATATACTTAGAAGGATCCTGAGAGTCCCTCAGCCCAAGCTATCTCCATCACAAAAGGGTCCCCAAAATGGTGATAGCTTTTCTGGAAAGGGTGTGATCCACCATGTGGATTCTGGGCATGTGGAAAGAGAGCTCTGGTTCCTCACCAAAGAAGGTGGACTACGTGTCTGTGTTTGCAGGGGTAAGGGAAGTGGGGAAGGTGGACTCTCAGCTTGATGTGTTAAAAATGGATGTCCAGAAAAGAATATGAGTCCCTGGGAGGATGGGGGTGTCTTTTTACAATCACTTTGTAAATGGTAATCTCTGTGGTGAAAGTTGTATTCTGTCCCTGAAGCCCTGGGGCTGATGGTGCTAGGATTGTTGTTCCCTAGTGGTGTTGGAGATATTTTGCGCTGACAGAGTTTAAGGGTAATTATCCATTTCCTGTATACAGGCGGTAGTGATGGTCACATTGGTAAACTACTGATTGGTTTTATTTTTTAAGTACGATTACATCTCACTAATTTGAAGCAATTCTGATTCAGAAATAATGATGGCATAGAGTGGGTCCAAAATAAAGGTTATCCTAAGAAAGTTGTAGGGAAAAGGTTACTTAATTTTAAAATTATTCTCATTTTTTAATTCATTTAATTCATTTATTCTGAGACATGTATGAGACAAAAACCAGTTTGAATTAATGAAAAATAGGACTAAAATTTTTTTTTGTTTCACTCTGTATAGAAGCTTGAACTAAGCTGAATGTTTTGAGGTACATTCCTTAATGAGTAGATGAAAATCTCATTAATTGTTTCTAATATTCTTATGTAAATAGGTGTTTTGTCAGGGGATAATTGTTACTGCTTCCCTGATAGTTAAAACAACAGCAAAAGCCCTCTGAATCCTCTCATCTCTACTAATAATGCTACTCTTCAGATTATTTGGCCTTGAATGGAAACCACTGGTCCCCTCTCCTGATCTCCCCCGAATATTAATGAAAGAGGTCAGACAGAGTGCCATGTGCTTTTATTCATGCTACTCTGCTTTATCCTTAGGATAGCCGTAAGCCGGAGATGATTATCTCCTTTTTATAGAAGAGGGAACCCCTTGTCTACCAAAGTAATTGTCAATAGCTCAACTTGGCATTTGGTAACCTGCTATTAAGAGATCCCGTCAGCCTTCTCTCCAGAGAGATATCCTGACATTCAGGCATATTGTACTCTTTCCCTGGGCTTACCCTTTCCTCAATGCATTCCGTGTCCCATTTGTACTTGGGTTTCTCCTCTGCTCTTATTTATTTTGTTCAAAACATGAGTGTCCTTTGTCTAATTTTCTCTTTTCTTTAAAAATTTTTTTAATGTTTTATTTTATTTTTTATTTTTTTAATGTTTTATTTCTGAGAGAGAGAGAGAGCAAGCAAACGAGCGAGCAAGTGCGTGCAGGGGAGGGTCAGAGAGAGAGGGAGACACAGAATCAGAAACAGTCTCCAGGCTCTGAGCTAGCTGTCAGCACAGAGCCTGATGCAGGGCTCAAACCCACGAACCGTGAGATCATAACCTGAGCCGAAGTCGGATGCTTAACTGACTGAGCTACCCAGGCACCCCTCTCTTTTCTTTAAACTTAATGAGGCCTTGAAGGTAAGTTGTGCTGGCATTACTTTAAAAAAAAAAAAAAAATCTGTTGGTGACCCATTTTACAGATAAGGAAATTAAGGCACAGCTAGGTTAAGTAGTTTGTCTGATGGCACATATCTAGCAAATGTGGAAAACTGGTGCAGATTGCTCTTAATGGCTCTTTGGATTTGATGGAGAACAAATTGGATACAGGGAGAGACCATATAAGAGGATATTATAGTGATCTAGATGATTGTGGCCTGATCTAAGTTGATAATTATAGGAATGAGAAGAAAAAGATGACTAAGAAAAATAGAGAATATGAGAAGGATTTGGAAATTGAATGTAGGAATTGGTATGGGGTAAAGGATTCAAATTAGTTTTTCAATGAGGTTGGTGGTCAGCCTAGGTTTCATTGACAAGGTGCTATTTATATACATTTTTCCTGTGTTTATTCTCAAACTTCACATTTGTCCTGAGCAAAACATTTAAGAATCACTCAAAGGGGATTTTAGCTGGGAATAACCTGCAAGCTTTATCCTCCCTCTTGTCAGAGATCTGGGACTAAGCAGTTTTCTTACTGTAAAATGGAGATAGTCTTGACCTTATGGGGATGTTTCATGACTTAAGTGAGAGAGCAACTGTTCTCCCAGAGGCTTATTCATTAGCTTCTCATTCATTCATTTGTCACCTGTGTCAAAGCTTGAGCTCACTTTTGTGTCAGCTTTAGGGAACAGCGACAGATGAGACCAACAAAGTCTTTCTTTCCAGGTGGCTCTTAATAAAGGAGATTGTCGTCAATTATTTAGTTAAAACTGTAACAGATCTCACAAAGGTGAAGCCTGAAGAAGCTGAGAGTGGGGGAATCCAGCCTCATCTTGGGACTCATGAAAGACGTGCCTGTAGATATGACATTTTAGCTGGGGATGTAAGGATAAGTAGATGTTTTCCTTCTTTAGTATTTTATCTTATATTTTTAGTAACCTGAAGCAAACCGGTACTCAAGACTCTTCATACCACACCATTGCCTTCCTTGCCTATAGCTTTTTTCTTTCTTTCTTTCTTTTTCAAGCAAAGACATTTCTTTTTCTTTCAAGTTCAGAACATTCACATGGTGGAAAGAAATGGTCTTGGGAGTCAGGAGACCTGTGTTCTGTTTGCTGATCTGCTACTTCTCCTGTGTATCCAAGCAGGTTGTCCTAAGGAGAGAATGCCAGACCTCTCTGTCAGCTCTGTGTGGACTGAGGCCAGCTGTATTCTCTGGCAGTTGTTTTTGTTACTCTCAGGTCTCCAGATTCCAGCGCAGTCCTGATCAGAGTTTCTCACAGCCGCTTTTCATGTGTTTCCTTGATAGGCCAGCTTCCCAAGCTTCAGGTCTGAAGAGTATTAAAGACTTGCGCCTAATGGACATATGTTTTCTCCTGCTCTGTTTCCATGCTTTTTTGTCTTGGATAGAGCAGTAAGCTGCTGTGAAATTTGTATTTATGCATCTGGCTTGATCTCTTTTGGCACTTGTGAGGTAACTAGTATGGCACATGCACCTCTGTCCTCAGTCTTACAAAAACTGCCCACCAAGACTTGACATAGTGGCACAGGAAAGGCTGTCATGGACTGCACGGGACAACCGGCATCTTTCAGACCAAGGAAAGTCATGGTGTATCATTGCCTCACTTGCCTGGAAAGCAGTGCTTATTCTGTAATGGATTTATGTATGTTCATTCATTCTTACTAAGCACAACAGTGCTGTGGTCCCGGCATGGGGGGGTCAAACGCTCAATGAGATAGTCCTGTACGATGAGGAAGTTGTTCATCTCTCTGAGCCTTAGTGTCCATTTTGTACAGTGAAAGTTAAACTAATTTATTTTGAGATGAAATAAGGTAATGTATGTAGAAGGACCTTCCAGTGTATTTGTACCTAAGGGCCCACAAATATTTGTGTGTTTTAAAAATTCATTCCAGGGACACCTGAGTGGCTCAGTCAGTTAGCATCAGACTCTTGATCTCAGCTCAGGCCTTGATCTCTGGGTCATGAGTCTGAGCCTTACATTGGATTCCATGCAGGGTGTGAAGACTACTTTAAAAAAAAATTCTAGAAGTCCATTCCAGACTCAACTGTGTGTGTGTGTGTGTGTGTGTGTGTGTGTGTGTATGTGTAGCTCTTATAGTTATGAAACTAAGATCATAGCATTTGATCTTTACTACCTAATATGACCATGCAAGGTAGAGAAAGTGTAAAAAGAATGTTACCACAAATTTAAATGATTTTGGCTTTTAAGTTTGAACAAAAAGCTTTTATATAGCTTCTGGTTATTTGTGGTTGCTGGACCAGGGCATCCTTTTTTCCCCTTATTTCTCCCTTCCCTCTGCCACCCCCAGCTTAGAAATAGGTATGTTTTGGCTCTGCTTGCATTTGTAGAACTAGTAGAAGAAACTGAATGGGACCAGGAGAACCTTTTCTGTTTTAGCCCTTCCTAACATTAGTATGTCCAAAGTAAATGTATTCTTGAAATCAAATGCTATGAAATAAACCTTTAAAGCCCCAAAAGCTAAAACCCCAGATTTTGTGCCAAAAGAAAGAGGAATTTTAACAATTTTTGGTCATTCTAAAATCACAGTATTTAGTAGCCAGTAAACATAGGGGAAATATTCCACCTCATTAGTAATAAAAGGAATATAAAACAAAATGTTGCCAGACTATTTTTACCAATAATATTAGCAGTTTTGAAAATGTAAGAGAAATAAAGGAGGAGGAGAGATGTTGGGTTGGACACGTTATACAAGCTGATGGAAGTATAAATAGATGTATAAATAGATGTAACTTGCCCTCCTCTGAGGCAGTTGAATAGTATTTATCAAGGACTGTAGGGTTGTTAATGCCTTTGACACAGCAATTACAATTCTGGAAGCTTAGCCTAAGGAAATAATCAGAAATGGATATAAATATAAATATGAATATAAATATAAATATAACATCAGGAACTTGGAAACAACCTAAATGTCCAACAATAAGAGATTGATTCAATGAAGTACGAGAATGTATGCAGTGGGTCTTCTGCCATTTAAAATGGCAACCTGTTTGCACAAATAAAGATAGGGAAGATTTTGTAAAATAATGTGCAGTTGAGAAAAACAAATCAGCATGAACCTAGTATTTTGAAATGTACCTATTTATACACACTGTGTGTGTGCATGTGTATGATGACAACGAAAAAAGACGTCAGGGTAAAACATTATCTCTGGGTGATGGAAATGCTGATGGTTTTTTTGTTTTCTTTGGACTTTGCTGAATTTTCCAGATGATTACATTTATAATCTTCTCAGAAGAAAGTCCATAATTTAAAAATGTATACTCTAGAATACAATGTACTGATACAACTGTGTGAACATGTAAGGGAAAAAAGCTTAATGGGAATTACGACAGAATGCTATCAATGACTTTTGATAGGGTGATGGGACTTGGTGGTGGTGGTGGTTTTTTTTTTTTTCCAGTTTCATTGAGAAATAATTGACAGTCATCACTGTATACATTGAAGGTGTGCAGTATGATTTGATTTATACACATCATGAAATGATTACCACAATAGATTTAGCCAGCATTCATCATCTCATAAAGATACAATAAAAAGAAAATAAAGGGAAAAAATGTTCTCCTTGTGATGAAAACTCATAGAATTTACTCCTTTACCAATGTTAAAATATATTATAGAACAATGTTGGCTATAGTCATCATGTTGTACTTAACATTCCTACTACTTATCTCTCTTATAATTAGAAGTTTATACCTTTGACTAGTTTTTCCACTTCCCTCTCCAATTGCCTCTTGTAATCACAAGTCTGATCTCTTTTTTTAATGTGTTGTTTTTGGTTTTGTTTTTAAGATTCCACATATAAGTAAGTTCATACTTTTTTTTTAATTTATTTAACTTAGCATAATGCCTTCAAGGCCCATCCGTGTGTGTTAGTTGTTTTTAATATTATTTTTCTTTAATGTGCTTCTACTCAGAATATATCTTCTTTTGGGAAAGCAAGTTTAAATAATCATAGAAAAATACTTTAGAAATCCATGCCACATTTGAATAGAGGTAATACTTACTAGATAGTTTCTTGTCACTGTGGTCCATCTTGAGGATAGTGAAAGCTGTTAACAGTGGTGGTAAACAATAGATGTTTTCTTTGCTCCTACAGATATTCCTGAAATTCCAGAAAGCATCTCATTCTGTAAAGCACTACAGATAGCTGACTTCAGCGGAAATCCACTGACGAGGTAACCTTTCTGCTTGCTTTTCTGTCTGTAGTACTAAGGATATCCTTTTTGGGAACCAAGCCAGGAATACAGTCTGGTCATCCATTGTGCAGGTACCTAGATGGATGGCCATCTTTATCAAGGATGATTGAGCCTCACAGAGGTTTATTTATAAATAGCACTGTGCAATGAAGGGCACTATGTGCTACTGATATGAAAGGATATTGATTGAAATATTGATAGGATATTGGTAGGGGCTGAAGGGAGGCACAGTGGAGTGTACAAAACAGGAGTGCAGAATTCATGTCTCAAGCAGTGTGAAGCATTGGAGTAGTTCATGAATCCCCTACCACTTACCTTGTCTTGTGGGATAAGACTGAGTTCTAAACTCCCAGAGACCTTTCCCTATAGTAATCCAAGGAGAAGTCCTAATAGGGGATATTTTTTCACCCCAGTAATGAAACATATTTACTATGTCAGCTTTCCTCTAATTCTCCCTTTAAAACAAAGAAACAAAAACTCTGCCAACACCATTATTTCCTTACTTTAACAATAGCTGTGAGGATTTCTTTGGGTTTATTCCTCCAAATAAAACCACCATATCACCATTTTACTATGGATTCCAGCCTCTCCCCTTATGATATGACACAGCATGTTGCCTGGGCACAGCTGAGCCACCCTCCTCGTGGATCCTGGCTCAGTCACGAGGCCACTGATCACTGGCTTCCAGGTACCTTGTTGCCAGGTTAGCCAAATTGTTGCCCACCTGGCAATGCAGAGGTGGTTCTCAGGAAAAGTTCCAGATGTATCTCTAGGCCAGGTAGGTTCATATCTAAGATTTCTAGACTCTGTTAGCAACTTCAGAAGAAAGGCACTTTTCCCTCTTCCCTTCTGTTTTGTTTTTAAGCATATAGAAAAATGGAGATGAGATTAAAATTTGGGATGCACATTGCCCGTATGAAAATTACTTGGGTCTACTTGAGTATGGAGTGCTGCTGAATGCTGATTTAGCATTGCTTTCCCCATTTCTGCTGTTTTTAAGAAGCAAATGTTTTGTTTTTTAAATTATTTTTAATTTTTATTTATTTTTGAGAGAGAGAGAGACAGAGTATGAGCAGAGGAGGGACAGAGAGAGAGGGAGACATAGAATATGAAGTAGGCTCCAGGCTCTGAGTGGTCAGCACAGAGCCGGACACAGGGCTCGAATTCACGAACTGTGAGATCTTGACCTGAGCTGAACTTGGCCACCCCGAAGTCCATATTTTTTTGAAAAATATTTTTGATTTTTGTCCTTTCAGTGAGTATTTTACTAACATCTATTTTTATGAAAAATAGTAAATCTAGTAAGTTCTAACTCATCTCTGTCCTCACCTCTTCTTTTTTAACCACAACCCCCACAATTGTCCCTCTTCTTCAAACCTTTCTGGAGCCCCTTGTTTCTCTAAGATAAAGTCCTGTCTCTTCCAGGTGCTATGCAACCTTCCCTGCACTGTATTTGACTTTGGCCTATCTTTCCGTGTTCATTGCCCTCAGTTGCCCATGACAGACGTCTTGCTCTGGTGTTGCAGAGTGGTCATAGGTTATTTATTTCACTTGCTCCTTCTCTTCTTGCACTCCTGTAAGGTGTACATGGGCATTACATTTCTTTGGGAAGTCTTTCCTTGCTCTGCACAGTCCCCTCCTCCAGGCTTTCATTATGCTCTGAGCATACCCTTTTCCTAACACTTTATATTTTAATTTTATTTAAAAAAAATTAACATTTATTTATTTTTGAGAGCCAGAGGGAGACAGAGCACAAGCAGGGGAGGGGCAGAGAGAGAGGGCGACACAGAATTTGAAGTGTACTCTAGCTTTTAGCTCTGCACAACTCTGAGCTGTTAGCACAGAGCCCCATGCAGGCCTCTAATGCATGAACCATGAGATTATGACCTGAGCTGAAACTAAGAGTAGGTCCCTTAACTGACTGAGCCACCCAGGAACCCTTTGAAATTTACATTTGAGTTATCACTTTGACCAAGACTCCCCAGTTAGACTGAGAAAGTATATTTGTACTCTTCTATTACTTACTGTTTTATCTCCAGCCCTATCTTAATTTATGGAATGGAGTAAGTACTCTCTAAATGGCTGTTGAACTGAACTAAGCTGTTTATCCGTAAGGCAGCTGTAAGGGTGGGCAGCTGGGAAACACTCATTATGCTGCCTTGGAGATTTTTTTTTTTTTTTGGCTATTCAATTGCTTAATCCCCTTTTCTACCTCTTTAGTTTCCTTTTCTAATGTCTGCTGACACATGACTTTACTATTCTCTCAAAATTCTCTGACCAGAACACACCCACCCTGTAGGAGGCTTTCCTTCGTTTTTTTCCCCTGGCCTCACATTTGGGAGGTTTCTTCAAGTAAAGCCTTTTTGATTTGGCAGGTGCACTCCTTTAAGAATTAAGAAGACCTATCTGTGAGTTGAAAGGACCTTAAAAACAATTTAGTTTGACCTACTTATTTTATGGCTGAAGAAACTGAGGTGGAGAGAGACTGAATGACCTTTCTGAGATGACGCAGTCCCTGAGTGGCAGCTCCGGCTAGACTTCCTTTCTCCTAGCCTGCCTTCCGCACTTCCTCCTCACACACGCTGGCTTGGCTCTTATGTGAACAGCCAATAAAAAAGGAAATCAGCTCTTTCCGAATACCTTCTTATATTTGAGAACATTTTAGACAGTTCTAAAAGTGTAAAATGCTACATACTTTATGGTACAAACTCAGGCAGCAAGTACGTTGCATCTTTTTAAATATGAATAAAAACAATCTTACCTCTCTTGCTCTGGGGAAGAGGTTTCAACTTTGTAGAAAACATTCCTAAGAAGGTATTTCAGTGACAATGAACATCCTAGAACTCATCTTGCAGGGCCTGGAATTTGTTTTTGTTTTTGCTTTTGTTTTTTTTAAATATTTTTTTTATTTCTAGGAGAGAGAGAGACAGCGTGAGCAGGGGAGGGTCAGAGAGAGAGGGAGTCACAGACTGAAACAGGCTCCAGGCTCTGAGCCAGCAGTCAGCACAGAGCCCGACGCGGGGCTCGAACCCACGAACCACGAGATCATGACCTAAGTGAAAGTTGGATGCTCAACCTACTGAGCCACCCAGGAGCCCCTGAAATTTGTTTTGAAGTTTGGAATTACCTATATTATATGTGAAATAGTACCATATAATTTGCTTATTATTTTTATTTTATTAATTTTTATTGATTTATCTATTATTTATTTATGTATTTATTCTATTTATAGAGAGAAAGAGAGAGAGCATGAGTGGGGGAGAGGCCAGTCGAGAGTGGGGGGAGAGAGAGCAAGAGAGTGAGAGAATCTTAAGCAGGCTCCATGCCCAGTGTGGGCTCAGTCCTACCACCCTTGCTTGAATCATGACCTGAGCCAAAATCAAGAGTCTGACACTCAACCGACTGAGCCACCCAGGTACCCCTAGAATTTGCTTTTTAAAAAAGAAACCTAGAAAGAGGAAAGAAATGAAAGATTCTAATATAGAGGCTATCACTAAAGCAAGAAGGGCCCCTCCCCACTCCTACCCGAAACAATGAATTCTATGTTCTGTTGTCTCTATTAGCAGATTTCTGTATAAGGACCTTTGGCATTTTAGAAGCAATGAGATCTTTTTAACTCTATTTTTTTTTTCCTCCCTAACTGGAGGTAACCATAGAAATATTGAAAGTAAACTTTCTTTGTAAGTTTTTAAATAGTTTTATTTTGAAAAATCTCTTCAGTAGCATTTAAGAGAAGTATAAAAAAATCTCTTTTGTGTAGAACATAGTGAAACATAGTAATTATCTCAAGTGATTGGCATCTTAGATCAAGTTAAAAGAAAAATATTAAGAAAGTAGCAATTGCTGTCAATTGATCAATTCTTTGCTATGGCTTTTATAATCTATAGAAGAAAGTAATCCATGGCTTTGCTCTGGCTTTTATAATCTACAGAAGAAAAAAAACATTATTAAGCTGCTGTTGTGTGTTTTATTATAATTTTCTGGGCTAAATTATTCTTAGAGCTTGCATATCTTTCCTGTGTTAATTATTTATTTTTCTTGCTTTTGTACTTCTAGGTAAACTGAGTCTTGGCTTTTCTCCTTATCAATATCTTCTATATAGGAAGACCAGGCAAATATGCGACTTACAATGTAATTTTTAGGTTCTTTCAATGAGCATATGGGAGTAATCCTTATATTTATGTCTGGTATACACTGTATATGCACTTTTCTTTTTCAATTAACATTTTGTTGTTGCTATTTCAGATTGCCAGAAAGCTTTCCTGAATTACAGAATTTGACATGTCTTTCTGTAAATGACATCTCCCTGCAGTCCCTGCCTGAAAATATTGGCAAGTAAGTGTTCATGTGAGGACAGACGAATGTTTTTATCATTAACCCCAGCCTCTTTCTCTTTTACAGCTCTTATCTTTCTACTCAGTCTTTTACCCAATCTTCAGTCTCACTGTTAAGAAAGATCATAGTGAGACTCCAGTGTTTTTGCTTTCCATTGCCCCTAAATTTCGGTGGTCAGAAGGGATAATGCTACTTGTTGCTAGTGAAAAACTTAAATTTATTTGGACATGCCCTTCAAACTGATGGATTCCAAAGTAAACTTAAGCGAACGAAGTAGCACCGGTCATGTAGGTGCTTAATAAACACCATTGGCAACTACCACTCTCCGTACTTTTATTGAAAACTTGTGGCGTCTGTACCCTGAACGACGGCTGTGTCTGCCGGTGTCCGTGCACCTCAGAGCTGAGAATAGCGAGTGGGAATGGTGTGTTTGGAGGGCAGGTGTGGAATGGGGAGAGGGACGCGGGATGGGTTGGGTACACTTCCACGGTGCTGGCTCAGAGGTTGGGGAGGACAGCCATGACCAGAAATCAAACCCTTTGAAGAAAAATGTGTGCGGTGTTTAAATGTTCTCTTACACATTCTCACAGATGAATTAACTGAATTATTTGAGCGGATCTTTTCCATACCTCCAGGACATACGGTGGGTTAAATCAGGCTGACGGCTCATGCTTTACTGCTTAAAACAAAAGTGCACTGTGGCCGGCCAACACTAGTGGACCAATGTTCCCTAGTGTCATAAAAAGTTTTCCTTGTGTGTCCCGTCTGGGTTCTAAGACAAAACAGAAACTTTGGTTTTGAGGACTGCAGTGTATCTGACAGATGTCTATTCTGCAAAGGGTCTCTTTCCAGAAATCTGTGGGAGAGGACTGCTTTTCATAGACAACTTTGCCCCTTTTGTCTCCCTCCTATGCAGGTGGAAGACAACTGGCTGACCCCTGTGTGAGCCAAAAAGTTCATGTTTTCTGAGATGCAAGCTGTTTAAACATTTTTCCAGTAGATTTGCTGATACAGACTTGTGTCCTTAAAGTCTCAGGAGGGGAAGGAGACAGGGAGCCCCAGTACACTCTGAGTTGATGGTGTCTCTTGCAGAGAAAACATCAATGTTTTACTGTGAGTTTCTTGACTTAGCATTTTTGCTGTGTCAAGATTGATATATTTCTAATTAATACAATAGCCATTTAAATGCCTAAACTGACACCTCCATCTCCCCTTCCTCCTCGGAAGTCTCTAGAATCTAATTCCCTTGATACTCTCCTTCCTGTTTCTCAGCCTACCACTGCTCACGTGCTCATCCCTTCTATCCTCTGATTCATGTCTTTTTAAACAAGGTTGAATGCTTTGAGAGAAAATACATTCTTTTTAAACAAGAGTGCGTCTCTCACTCCCCGCTGCCTTGTATTAATGGAGAATGCTAGTTAATAGTCATTTTAGAATAAATTACCTATCCTTTATTCCATCTTTTCTGTTAGTACATGTACCTGTTTTTGTTGATGTTCAGGGTTTCTTGTGTACCTGAGTATCCTGTTAGTAATAAGGGTAGTGTTCTGTTTTGTTTTGATTTTAGGCTTAATCATCATGTATTACTGTTACAGCCTTACTACGCTGATTGCTTCCAAAACAAACTGTCACTTTGAACTTGAACCCTGTGGTGAATCATCGCCCAGGAAGTAAGAATATGGGCAGATGAGTGAATCATCTGATTCTTATTAGGGCAATTTGTGAAAATTAAGTGGGAGATAGCTACTCTTAATAGCTCTTATACTCTTTAATAGCTACTATTAAAAAAATAGTTAATTTTTTTTTTAATCAAAGCAAGAGGTTTTATGATTGCTACTGTTGGATTTAAGATTTTGCATATTAAAGTAACAGTTTTCACTTAGTAGAAAGAAAGAACAGACTCCTTGGAGCAGCTCAGGCCCCCCTGGTGTCCTAGACCAAGCCGGAAAGGCCCTTGAAACAGTTGAAATGGTGAAATGTTGAGGAAATTGCATGTATGCCTAAGTATACTACATTTTACGCCAATCCTTACTTGAAACCTATGAACTCTACTCATGAAAACAATTCTTCAGTTTCCCAGAGGATTCCCAAATGGTTTCTTTAGGGTGCTGAATCACATATTTAGTAACCAAACAAGTAGTGAGAGGTAGTATGGTTTTGAAAATAAGGCACAAATGTTTGATATTAAAAAAACCTTTGAAAAGAACATGAAATGGCTGCCATATGAATGATCATATTTGCTGTTATGTTTGTAGATTCTGAAGTGGGAGTTGTTGCATCGATTAGCTCTGCTTATTTACTTCTCATTGGTCAGATGAGTCAACCACCTCAGTATCTGCCCTTTGAGCAACAGTGAGAATGGGACCTCGGTTTCTCTTTTCGGCACCTAGCACAGCACGTGGCATGAAGTGGGAAAGCTGTGGATTTGTCGAGGTCAGGGGCCCCTCAGGGAGGGCAGGAGCATCCCTCCTGGAGGAGAGAGCCCAGCCTTTACCTAGGGCAAGCTGACTGTGGTCGCCTTGAAGCAGGGGCCACCTGTGAGCATGTGTCCGCTAGTGCGTTTGCTTTGCCAGCGGTTGGTTAATGTGAAGAGTGTTCAGGGGTTGGTGGCAGAGTTGGCACTGGAGTACGGCCCTCCTGGTCCCCGTCCTGGGTTTGCCGCTCCACACACCATCGCTGTAGCACAGGCATTCCCATGGCCCTTCGGGGCACAGTCACATTTTCTTAGTGCCCCTGGCCATATCTGACAGTGCCATTTATTAAGTAGGTAAGTCCAGCCAACATAATGAGTATTTTTATCCTAACAACCTAGTAGCTATTTGAAAAAAAATAATACATATCAATGGAAAGAATAAATATTTTTATTTCATTTTTATTTTTTTATTAAAAATATTTTTTAATGTTTATTTTTGAGAGAGAGAGACAGAGTGTGAACGGGGGTGGGGCAGAGAGAGAGGGAAACACAGAATTGGAAGCAGGCTCCAGGCTCTGAGCTGTCAGCACAGAGCCCAATGCGGGGCTTGAACCCAGGAACCACGAGATCATGACCTGAGCCGAAGTTGGATGCTTAATAAACTGAGGCGCCCAGGCGTCCCTTGATTTCATGTTTAAACATTGCCAAATATGTGCTGTAGCACATGGGAACCTGCTAGACACTGCTCAACCTCTCAAACTACCGCCCCATTTCCCTTTTGACATTTGTTTTTCACCTGGTACTTGCCCTTTGTCCCTGACAACCCAGCTTTGCAAAGATGCCCTTGAGGAATGTTGTGCTATCTAGTGTGGAAACGGAACGACCTGGGGCGCCTGGGTGGCTTAGTCGGTTATGCGACTAAGCCTGGATTCTGCTTCAGATTCTGTATCTCCCTTTCTCTCTGACCCTTCCCTGCTCACACTGTCTCTCTCTCAAAAATAAATTAAAAAAAAAAAAAAAAAAGAAAGAAAGAAAAAGAAACGGAACGACCTGAGCTGTGGCTGCCGTGGTGTCTAGTAGCTGCTGGGTACTGCTGTGTCTCTCTCAAGTGTAAAGCATGCTGCGGTGTTCCTGTGAGCAGGCCCCTGCTTCCCTGGGTGCGGGAGCACACGATAGCCATAAATTGTCTCCACCCGGCCCGGAATCCCTGAGTGCACTTCCAGGAATCCTGGGGAGTGCAGAGCTTTCGCCCTTGGCCTGCGGGAAGAAGCCAGCATCACACAGGTCTCAGGTCCTTGCGCTTTCAGGGAGCTGCAGAGTCCTGCGGTCCGGTCCTACGCTCACCACGTAGCTGCACACCAGCTAGCTACCTTTAGTGTGGCTACTTGGATAAAGCAAGTCTCTCACATAGTAGCATCCCTATAATACTTTTTGGTGAGATGAAGAATGGTCATGAAAGTGTTTTGAACCGTACACTGGTTAACTCATGCAGAATCATACATCTTTCTTTTACTAAAAAGTAAGAATGTCCCAGATTTTGCCCCTTTCTGTGATGGCACTTTAGCATATTACCTTGTCCTTTTAAGTAAAGGTGATGTTTAACAGTGAGTGAGAAATGAACTCACCTTTAATAGACTTTTTTTTTTAAAAAATCTCTTTTGTTAAAAATACAAAAACACAGCACTTTTTAAAAAAAGATTGCTTTTAGTGTTTGTTTATTTTTGAGAGACAGAGAGGGAGACAGAGCATGAGCAGGGGTGGGGCAGAGAGGCAAGAGACAGAATTCCAAGCAGGCTCTGGGCTCTCAGCTGTCAGAAAGAGCTCAATGAGGGGCGCCTGGATGGCTCAGTCGGTTAAGCATCCGACTTCAGCTCTGGCCATGATCTCATGGTTGGTGGGTTTGAGTCCCGTGTCGGGCTCTGTGCTGACAGCTAGCTCAGAGCCTGGAGCCTGTTTCAGATTCTGTGTCTCCCTCTCTCTCTGACCCTCCCCTGCTCACACTGTCTCTCTCAGAAATAAATTTAGAAAAAAAAAATCTTAAAAAAAAGAAAGAAAGAGCTCAATGGAGGGCCTCAAACTCTCGAAACATGAGATCATGACCTGAGCCAAAGTCAGAAGCTTAACTGACTGAGCCACCCAGTTGCCCCCAAAACATAACTTTCTGATTAGTCTTGATATACAAGTGATTGAGGTCATGGAAGATGACGGTCAGCAGAATTTCAACATAGACCTTACCGTAAGCAAAAGAAAGTTTTAAAAATTAGTGTGGTGATTTAACAAATGAAGCTGAGAATATAGTTCTTCTTGAATTGGTGTAACTTTGTGAAGAATTTTTTCCACCTATTATAGCCATTAAACAAAGGATGAAAGCAATAGAATCAATTGTTTTGTCCCCAGCTGTAAAACAAAAGATTTAACACATAATATAGTATTTTCAGTCCCATTGCTCTCATTATTGAGAACCCAAAAGATTTTTGTATTTTTAAATAAAATACTTTAAAATTCTTTATTTTTTTACTTAAAAATTACATTAAATTAAAAAGTACATTTATATATTTTAAAATTAAATGTGAGGAGGATTATAAAAGTATACTCTTATAAATAGGACTAGCCTTCTAGAAGAGAATTTTTGGGGGTCACTGAAGCTTGAGACCAGTGGTTCTTAACCTCTGCTTTTTCAGGTCCCTACAAGTTCCAGTGAAATCTCTCTTGGGCGCAGAGGAGAGTGAGAAACAGCATTCTGGTGGGTGGCCTCTGCTGATCCCTGTTTGTGCCAGCACAGCTCTTTTATTAGCTTTTTAATTTTTGTATTGATGTTGCATATAATATTTACTTTTAAAAAAAGTGCTGCAAATATTTTTCAAGTTTGGAGACTACTGTTTCAGAAGCTTGGTAGTGTTTGTTTTTTGTAGCAGCATGTACTGTGGAGTTCTTACCATGATGTAGACCCACCAAGCTCTGCTCACACTGAGCAGAAAGCTTCAAAGCCTTTCATGAAAGTGAACTTAAGCAGCACCTGGGTGGCTTAGTCGGTTGAGCGTCCAGCTCTTGATATTGGCTCAGGTCGTGATCTCATGGTTTGTGAGATCAAGCCCCATGTTGGACTCTGTTCTGAGAGTTGAGGAGCCTGCTTGGGATTCTCTCTTTCCCTCTCTCTCTCTCTGCTCCTCTCTCGCTCACGTGCTCTCTCTCTTTCTCACTCAAAATGAATAAACTTAAAAAAAAAAGATAGTTAAAAAAAAAAGAAAGTGAACTTTTAAAACGTGTTCCCTCTTTCCTCTCTTTACCAGCTGGCTGAGGTTTGTCCTTACTTAATGATTGAAATTCTTCCTCTTTTGTCAAGCCTTCTCCAGTGATGAGAGTGAGATAGATCTTAAATGCACAGCTTCCCTGACCCACTCTTTACTGCCCACACGATAAGCACGTTAGTCCTTTATCTGTATATGGTAGTCTAGTTGTTCAGTATTCAAGTGTTTGCACCTGGATCACTTTGTACCCTGAAAGTGGGGGGACTCTGTGGTTGTTAAACTCTCTGTGTCTGTACCAACCCTAGTGCTGCTCTGACGTATAGAACGAGTACATATGACGAGACACAGTGTTACCCCCTTCTCTCTGCTAGCTTCCCACCTGACGTTGTAGGCAAGCCAGTTGGGTTCTTGAGGCTTTGTGCTGGGTTCACATTGGCCTGTTCCAACACAATCACTTGTCTGGCTTAATACTATACAGTTGATTAAAGAAACAACTATGAAAAAAAAAAACCCAAAAAACTGTTTCCATTGTTCAAAAACCATCTCATGAAGAATAACTATTGTTCATTAATATTGCTAATTTCCCTGGTAAAAGGAGCCATTAGGGAGAGATTTCAATATGTATTTTTTTTTTTAGGGAAAAAAATTTCATCAGAAGAACTGGTAAGCTTCTTCCTTTTAATATCAGTTCTGACATTTATCACATTTTCTTTTCTGCTTTTGTTGCCAAAAAAGCTCAGAGCTAATTTTGATGAACAGTGAGAGCAGCTGTATTAATTTCCCTGTGAGGAAGGAAACTAAGGAATTGGGGGAGCTGTGCTTCTGAAATTTATGGGGGGGGTTTTATGTTAGGCCCATATATGGTCTAAGTACAGCATGTGTAGTCATGGTTACTATTAACCATCCTAAGTCTCATTAGCTTTGTCTGTGAAATGGGGGTAAGTAATCTGCCCAGAGTTGTTTTGCTGGTGGGTGGGAGAACTAGGATTCACACTTAGTTTCTTCCATGAAGAAGCTGCATTTTCTGTTTCATGAATTTTTTTTTTTACATGCTTGCACTTTATGAAGACTTCTTTACATCCCTTTTAGAAAACGTTGGGGTATTATTAAGTAAACAACTTTATGTATCACTGAGGTTGCCAGTTAGCATGGAAGGGCAGCAGTCAAGAAGGGAAGCATTCAGCAGGCTCTTTGTAGAGTTCCTAGTCTAGGGTAGGCTTTAGAAATACCTTCTGGGGGTGCCTGGGTGGCTCAGTTGGTTTCAGCTCAGGTCATGATCTTATGGTTCATGGGTTCAAGCCCTCATCAGGCTCTGTGCTGATAGCTCTGTGCCTGGAGCCTGCTTTGGATTCAGTGTCTGCCTCTCTCTCTGCCTCTTCTCCTGCTCCTGCTTTGTCTCTGTCTCTCTCTCAAAAATAAATAAACATTAAAAAAATTAAAGAATACTGGCTGAATAAGGTTGACTTTTCAGATACACCCTTGAAAACAGCGCTTAGTGAACAATGGCTTTTTGCTTTACTCTAACTAAAAACACTTGGAGGATTCTACTGGTAAAGCCAGGAAGGATACTTTTGCTGTTAAGTTTCACATGTTGGTACAAAGTGTGAATGAATTTGTCTTTCAAAAAGTGTATAGTGAAATATTTTTCTTGAGATCAGTTTTATCAATTTCTACTCAAGAAAATCCCACACTGTATTTTTTACTTTTCAAAAATGGGTTATCTTATAGATGAATATGATCTTATATATAAAGAATCATATGGAATCCACAAAAAGCTATTAGAGCTAATAAGTGAATTCAACAAGATACAAGATTAATATGTAAAAATCAATTTTATTTCTATATATTAGCATTGAACAAGCCAGAAAAGAAATTAAGAAAACAATTCCCTTTATAAAGCACCAAAAATAATGAAATGCTTAGGAATAAATTTAACAGAAGAAATGTAAGACCATATACTGCAAACTACAAAGCATTGTTAAGTTAAAAATGACCTAAATAAATGGAAAGACATCCTGTTTTTGAATTAGAAAACTTAATATCATTATGATGGCAATACTCCCCAGATTAATCTATTGATTCAACATAGTCCCCATCAAAATTCTAGCTGGCTTTTTTTTTTTTTTTTATAGGAATTGACAAGTTGGTCCTAAAATTCAAATGGAGCTATAAGAGACCCAGAATAGCCCAAACAATCTTAAAGAAGAGGTGCAAAGTTGGATCCACACTGCCACATTTCCAAACCTAACTACAAAGCTTCAATAATCAAGATGTGGCACTGGCATAAAGATACATACAGTTTACTGGAATAGAATTGGGAATTCAGAATAAACCCTTGCATGTATGGTTTAGTGATTTTGATAGGAGTGTCCAAACAGTTCAGTGAGGAAGAATAGTCTTTTCAACAGATGCTGTTGGGATAACTGAATATCCATCCATATGTGAAAGAATGAAGTCACACCCCTACCTCACACCACATGCAAAAACTAACTATAAGTACAGCAGGGCCCTAAATGTAAGAACTAAAACTCTAATAAGAAAGCCTAAGGATAAATCTTTGTGACATTGGATTAGGCAGCTGTTCCTTAGATGTGACACCAAAAGCCCACACAACAAAAGAAAAAAATGGATAAATTGGGACTTCATCAAAATTAAAGACTTGTGTGCATCCAAGTACACACTATCAAAAAAATGAAAAGACAACATACAGGGGGGAGAAAATATTTGTAAATTATATATATGATAAGAGCCTCATATCCAGACTAAAGAACTCTTACAACTCAACAGTAAATGACAAATAACCCAATGAAAAATAAAAATGAGCAAAGGATTTGAACAGAGGTTTGTTCACAGAAGATATACAAATGGCCTGTAATCACATGAAAAGATGCTCAACATCGTTAGTCATCAAATAAATACAAATCAAAACCACAGTGAGATACCACTTCAGACCCACTAACTAATTAAAAAAAACAAACAGATGAACATAAGGGAAGGGAAGCAAAAATAATATAAAAACAGGGAGGGGGACAAAACATAAGTGACTCTTAAATACAGAGAACAAACAGGGTTGCTGAGGGGTTTGCGGTGGGGGGATGGGCTAAAAGGGCAAGGGGTGTTAAGGAGGACACTTATTAGGATGAGCACTGGGTGTTATTTGTAGGGGATGAATCACCAGATTCTCCTCCTGAAATCATTATTGTACTATATGTTAACTTGGATATAAATTAAAAAAGAAAAAAAACCAGTAACAAAAACAAATGTTGGTAAAGATGTGTAGAAACTGAAAATGCTCATACACTGTTGGTGGGAATGTGAAATGAAGCAGCCCCTCATTTGAGGGAGCAGGTCCTTCCTCAAAAAGTTGAACTTAGGGGCGCCTGGGTGGCTTAGTCGGTTAAGCGTCCGACTTTCGCTTAGGTCATGATCTCGCAGTTTGTGGGTTCGAGCCCCGCGTCGGGCTCTGTGCTGACTGCCAGCTCAGAGCCTGGAGCCTGTTTCAGTCTGTGACTCCCTCTCTCTCTGACCCTCCCCTGCTCACGCTGTCTCTCTCTCTCTCTCCTAGTAATAAATAAAAAAATAAAAAATAAAAAAAAAAAAAAAAAAAAAAAAGTTGAACTTAGTTGCCATATGACCCAACAGTTCCAGTCCTAGTTATATATCCCCAAGAGAATGTAAAATGCACGCCTACACAAAAACTTGTGAGTGAGTTTTTGTAGTTGCATTATTCGTAATAGCCAAGAGGTGGAAACAACTGAAATTTCCATCAGTGATGAACTGATAAAATGTAGTATATTTATATAATGAAATACTTAGCCAAAAAAGTAATGGGGTACCGATACATGCTACAACAGGATGAACCTTAAAAACATGTTGAGTAAAAGAAACCAGGGAGGAGAAAGGCCACATATTGTATGATTCCTTTCATATGAAATATCTGGGATAGGCTTATGTATAGAGGCAAGAATTAGATTAGTGGTTGCCGGTGCCTGCTGGGGCGTGGCAGGGAGGGGGGAGGTAGGCAGGGCCAGGGTAAGGAATAACTTCTGATGGGTATGGAATTTCCTTTTGCGGGATGATGGTTTTCTAGAATTAGGTAGTGATGATGGATCTTAGGCCAACTTGAAGCCTGGTATTGCTGAAGGATGAGACTGCACCTGGCAGCCTGACCTAGTTTATTCTTGCAGGAAATACTCTCTATAATGTAGCTTATGAGTTACGTGCTGAGGTCATTTTGCCTCCATTACTCACACCTCATCACCAGGTGGGTCCACATAGCCACAGCCTCCAAGACCTGCAGGTCACAAGGAGTGGGGTCAAGGCTGAGATGATACAAAAACCCGGTGCGAATCATGGAGAATTTTGAGAGTCTGGGAAGCCTCTGTTTTTGCCTGGTGGCATCTGTCTTTACTTTGTGTGTCTGTCTCCATGAGATTCCTTATCCTGGGCCAATAAAGAGATATACTCTCAAAAAACAAAAAGAAAAAAAAAGTGATTTAAATGAATCCAAACATCTCTGTTTAAATTTGCTCCGCAAAAAATAGCATTCGTTAAAAGGGAAGAACTATTTATAATCAACTGGCACAGTGCCCAAAGTATAGCTGCCAGTCACAAAGTGGTTATTATCAATAAACATTTAATTATGACAACTTGCTAACAGAAGTAGAGCAAGTAGATGGGCCCTGGCAGTTTGAAGTAGAGCCTGTGGGTCTGAGTTTGTCTGCTACCCTTGGGAATGGTGACCTTAATTTGAGTGGGCTTGAACTAAATGGACCACGTGGCCCCCTGCTAATCGGGCCTAGTGCCAGGCTGCTTCCCCGTATTGTGCTAGTGCATGCTGCCTGCGAGGAATACATCTTCATTATGAATACTATCACCATATTCACTGCTCTCTTTGGAGGCCTAGGAATTCCCATAAAATGTTTATTTCAAAAACAAAAATAAAGATTTTTAGAAACATTTCTAGAGCAAAAACACTGTAAGGAAATTTGTTACCAGAGATTTCTTAAATCCTAAATTGGTATTAAGAAAGCAGAAATTTTACGAACGTGTAAGCAATTCTCCCTGTCCCTAATAATGTTATTTCCTCCAGTCAAATGGTTTTGCCATCAGTGTTTGTAGATTTTGTACTTTAATGGTTTTTGTTTAATGGTTTTATAGTGTCCTGCCATTTGTTTGCTTGGGCTACCTGAATTTATTTTATTCTTTACTTTCTGAATGATTGTGACCACCAAAAATGGGGGAAAAAAGTCTTTGTGGATTAAAAGGAGATTTTTAAAATATAGTGGAGAACAGATGTAAATTTTTTAAAGTAACCACTCATCCAGTCCCTGAAATAGAATCCTGAAAATACAGTTGGCCTACATTCTGACTTACAAAAGAGTGTAACTTTTGTGCCTGCTGTCATGAACTTTGTAAAACATTAGGCACTAGTGTGTTGAGAAGAAATGCTTCAAGCACACTCTTTCTGTAAGGGCTTGTTAAGTTGGTTTTTGTTCTTTTGTTTTACCCCATTTGGTGATAGAAATGGTGGGAGTTGTGGGGAGAAGAGAACTTATGTTTTTGTGGGAGGAAGATGAGGTCATTCTAACAGTACTGCACAGAAATTTAATTTGCCAGTTATTATAACTGAAAGGTGAAGTATCTTTGAATGATGGAATGATTAAAAAAGCTCAGGTTTATATAGAAGTGAGATATTGTGCAATTATTTTTAAAAAAAGTACTGATGTGTACAAATAATAAGTGAGACAAAAATCTGTGAGGAAAGCAAAATGCTAGATGTGTGTGGGATAACTTGGGTGTGAAAAGAGGGAGGATACCTTCTAGTTTTTGCATGAAAAGAAAACTGGGGGCGTCTGGGTGGCTCAGTCCCTTAAGTGTCCAGCTTCAACTCAGGTCATGATCTCACCGTTCATAGATTCAAGCCCCACATCAGGCTCTGTGCTGACAGCTCAGAATGTGGAGCCTGCTTCATATCTGTATCTCCCTCTCTGTCCTTCCCTCGCTCACACTCTGTGTATGTCTCTATCTTTCAAAAACAAACATTAAAAAAATTTTTTTTAAAAAACTCTGGATGAGTACATAGGTAACTAACAAAAAAGGGTGATTTCCAGTGAGAAGGGTCTCAGTGGTGGGAAACTAGATAGATGAGGGAGGACTATGGGAGGAAAACTTTCTGTTGAATACTTTTACATTATGTATTTCATTGTATTAACTATTCACAAAGCTGACTTGAGTGAAGTACAGCAGAAGATAGCGATAAAAATTCAGATTCCCAAGTAAATCCTGGCTTTGCCCCTTCTCATTTGCCTGAGACTGTGTGCAGGTTCCATCTCTGTGCCTTAGTCTTCTCATCCCCAAGCTGATTCTTGTAAGGCACTTACAACATCTATCCTGCAGTAGGCTGCAGAAGCCGTCATTAGTCATCAAAGTGCTAAAGACCAGTAATTCTCATATTGCCTCTCAAGTGTCCCATTTTCTCACATTTGTAAATGTATCAGAAACACCCCATGCTTGCTTTTTTCTCTGCGATAATCATGTTTTAACTAAAGTTAAATGACTGATAAATGCACATGGAGTTTGAGCCTTGTTGTTTCTCTTGGCCTAGTGATTAAGAACCTGGTCTCAGAAGTGGACAGAACTGAGTTTGAATCCCCTAGCCCAGCACTTGGCAATGCATGGTTTTTTAAAATTTTTTATTATTATTAGGTGCTATAAGAGATGTAGAGATGTTTGTGCTGCACTGAATAGGTTGCCTTGGTGGGAAAGGCACTGTCCTGAAGTCTAGATGGAAGATACTGTATTCTGAAAGACAAAGACGGGAGATCATTCATTCATTCAGTTTTGTATTAATTTCTCTGGTCTAAATCTGCATTCAAGCAGGTCTCATTTTATGTCAGCATTACTAGAAGAGTTTGGAGAACCCCCTTTTGGAGTGGGCTGGTAGGATCCTGCACTTGCTCTGGGACTAGCCAACTTTTATCTTTGTAAGAGTTGGCCAGTGCCAGCAGCTCCATCCATGGGACCTGCCCTCAAGGAGTCCTCTGTAGTGGGGATGATTCATAGCATCCTGTACACCAGCACCTGGGTGGCTCAGTCAGTTAAGTGTCCGGCTTGGCCTCAGGTCATGATCTCATGGTCTGGGGTTTGAGCCCCACGTTGAGCTCTGCGCTGACAGCTCAGAGCCTGGAGCCTGCTTCAGATTCTGTCTCTGTCTCTCCCTGCCCCTCCCCTGCCTCTCTCTCAAGTATAAATAAACATTAGGAAATGTTTTTTTAATTAAAAAAAAAAAATAGCACCGTGTAGCAGTCTGTCAGAACAGACTCAGGGCATGCCTGCCTATAAGGTACCTGACCATGCATAGGGAGAGGGCTGTCTCAGGGAAATGAGGGACATAAGTGGCTCACTGGACTTGAAGGGAGAGTACATTATGCTCTAATTGCCATAGTAGATATGATTATATTTATTTTAAGGGAACCTGGAATAGAGTGGTAAAGCACCTGAGCCGAGCAGTCCAGCTACTACCTAGGGAGGAGTAGGCCAGGACGGGAGCTGTGGCCTCACACTTTTACCTCCTCAACTCCGTGTGCTCTTTCCAGACTGGCCCTTTCTTCACTGCGTCCCTAGAGCCTGATTGTAATGTCCGAGTTCCTTCATTTTAAATACTTTAAAGTTTTGGAAAGGTATTATTCCATCAGAAAGGCTCTTGCTTTATTTACTTCGTTTTAAATGAATTTTTGAATTTTGAAATGTCACAAAAATATGGTGGTGTTTGCTGCTGTCAACACCCATACATTCCCATTTTCCCTACTATCCAAAAAACAGTGGAAACTGAGAAGTTCTGGTGTTAGAACCTTTTCAGTTAACAGTCTGTTTTACCTGGGTGTTAGCATGGTAGCAGTGGGCACGTTAACATGACATTATCGAGTTTTGTATGTCCAAAATTCTGCTGGCATTTTTGTAGTATTTTTGCTCAAGCATTACTTGCTCTTAGTAACTGTGGCCTATGCCTTTTACCCTCAAGACAAAGTATACAGATAACTTAAAAATGTGTGTCCTATTTTTAAAATGACATAAACCAACAAAATTCCTCGTGTCCTTGGTGTGGTTAAGAAGGTGAGACTTGCCTATTTGCCCATATTGATAGGTGCTTTTAAAACTGAAATGAGAAGGAAGAGTCCAGGGAATGGAGGGCCCCCCCCAAGATGCCTCAAGGCAGTGGGAGGGTGAGGGCGGGAGTTCTGGCTTCCCACCACACTTAAATGGTGCCTTCACCACTTTCTTTTTTTTTTTTTTTTTTTTACAAATAGTTTATTGTCAAATTAGTTTCCACACAACACCCAGTGCTCATCCCCATAAGTGTCCTCCTCTATGCCCATCCCCCCCTCCCCCCCACATCCATCAGTCCTCAGTTTTTGTCAGCATTCAAGAGTCTCGCATGGTTTGCCTCTCTCCCTTTCCCCCACCATTTCCCCCCTTCTTCTCCCCCGTGGTCCTCCGTCAAGTGCCTCCTAATCCTCCTATACGTGCAAACATATTATATCTGTCCTTCTCTGCCTGACTTATTTCGCTCAGCATAACACCCTCAGGGTCCATCCATGTTGCTACACATGGCCAGATTTCATTCTTTCTCATTGCCATGTAGTATTCCATGGTATAGATAAACCACATCTTCTTGATCCATTCAAGACACTTAGGACACTTAGGACACATTGGACACTTAGGCTCTTTCCATGTTTTAGCTATTGTGGAGAGTGCTGCTATGAACATTGGGGTACATGTGCTCCTATGCATCAGCATTTCTGTATCCCTTGGGTAAATACCTAGCAGTGCTATTGCTGG